>NC_056545.1:18424566-18634566 GCF_910596095.1 Thunnus maccoyii
CACTATCCAATTTCTGCCCCCTTTGTACACAGTGTGAATCTCTATACGCAAGTCATGCTTCACAAATGTAGGAGTGAATTAAAAGGGCGGGATGAAAGATAAATTTAAATTATTATTAGTTTTATCTCAAGTGTAATAATGCATTCAGGGCCAAGCGGAGGATGGCAGAGGGAAAATTATGAGCATCTGCTAGAGAGACCCATATACAAAAACAGAAGCCCTGAAGCCTGTAAAAGCACATCACACACTTATATACACACTTGAAGGATTTAATGGGTATGTCAAAATAAAAATCCACGCCGAGACAGAAAAGTCGTATCTTTAGTAAGTCACCCTAACTGTTGAATGATGAAAAGAAAATTTCATATAGTCAAGTACCATCCTGCAAACTAGGCAAAAGACCATCTTGGTTTATTTTTATTCATCAATCTGCTTGTGTGAGGGTTTGAGTGTTGGTGTCGACTCACAGGCGGTATGCTATTTTTAAATTAGTTTAATCACCCAGCGCTGCAGAACCTCAGGCATGCATCACAATGTCTCATCTACATATTGTTCTGGCTATAAATTAATTTCAATGCCTCAACCATTATCTGATATAACTTCGACTTTAACACACATAATAATAATAGGCATGCACATGAGCTCTCTGACATGCATGCTGATGCACATGTAAACAAGCATGCATACAAAAGATTCATAGAAAGATAAGAACAAAAAAAAGCAAATATGTTGACATACTTTATGTCTTTGTTTCTGTGTGCGCATACAGCATGCTTATACTCACTCACGCACAGACACAAGTCAGAACATCAGATAGAGTCAGGCAGGGATGGTGCTATAAATTACAAAATGCAACTCCTGCTTATCTCAACATTGATTAAAAGGGAAAACTGGCCCTGAATACCATCTAGCACCCAAAATGGTTAGAAATGAATAAATCATAGGTCTTATCCCAAACAGCAGAAGGAGAAAATGAGCAATATCCTAGAAAGCTTTAATTTTTTTTTTTTTTTTTTCCCCAGCGTAAATATGAAGGGTTGTTTAGTGAATTCTAAGCAGATGCTTACCTGATTGGAATTTGATGCACAGCAGCAAAGGTGAAGTTATGGGGAATCCAGTGAGAGGAGCCTGTATTAAGATACAGCCTTTAATTCTACCAGGAAGAGTAATTTGAAAATACTGTACACAGTATGTTTCAATGAATTGGTTTTGCAATTTGGCACATATTGGACAATCAAAGCCCATATGAAAGAGAGTAGCTTATGCAACCGATTAACAATAAGTGAAGATGTACTTGAAGGATTGATATTATAGATGTGTCCCAGTACATTGTAACAGCAGGCTGCATATATTGAAGTAGGCTAGTTGAAACAGTTAATCAGCTAGGAATATAGATTGGTTTATTTTTATCTCACTCATTTGCAGGCATGAATTGGACAAATGGCTCTTTCTGTTTCTCGAAATGATGGAATGAATCGCCCTATTTAAAATGTAGGTTATAGCCATTGCTCTATTTAATGAATCCAAGAAAAAAATGTAAATGCATGTATTCAACCTAGACCAAGCTGAGAAGTTGTTTTTTTTTTTTTTCCCCTTCCTCATGTTTCCTCCTCATCCCCCTCAGAAAGAGCAGAGCTTTACCTTTTGAAATCTGAAGAGCTGGAATAAACAAGCACATCACACAGCTTCACACTGGCTTTATTTGATTCTCAGTTGTATTAGTTGTGCAAGACATATAATCTTTTTGCACTGCTGGTCTCTTATCTCTCTTGTCTGTACAATGAGCATGACCAACAAAGAGGAGCGATAGAACAAGGTGAAAAAAAGAAGAGGTGCAACAGTAAGAGTCCTTCTGTAAAGATTATGGTGAGCCAAAAAAGACAAAATGATGAAGGATCAATTTGGGGGGTAATCATGTTTGAAATTTAGCCAAGCTTGATCTTACTGGAAAGGTTTCAACAACAACAAATCCCAGATAAGACAATTGATCCAGTCACATTTTCTAAGCACAAAATATTCTCAGTGACAGATGGTACAGGATGATGACCGCAAAGCATTTCTGGAAAAAGACAACTACTGTTGGATAGAAATATATATCATAAGTCTCTGTGTGCATAGGCCTATATGAATTTTCAGGGGACAACCTAAATAATTCATTTATTATCTTTCAGTGGAGTTCAATATTTAATTAGTATGTTATTTCATCCATTGTTACTCCTCCAACTCACAATGGTCATTTAGCACTGACTTGTGTTCCTACTGCCTAGTTTCTCAAATTCACTGCTTGCCGCCAGCAGCATTCTTTACCATGTATTCCTGCTGTAATCCGAAAAGGCAGAAATTCAGGCTAAAGTGGCTCTGGCAGAATTAATCCAATGCTGTCATCATTTCTTGAATGTAACTGATCACATTTTTATTCATGTAAGGTTAAATAAGTGAGATCACCAATGTGTCAGATGTTGTAGACACCTTTAGCATTTTGTCCGCACAAATACAACATAACACCTTTAATTTTTTAGGATGGTCAGTGCCAGACTCCACTCCATAGGATACAGAGGTAGCAATTTCCTTCCATCACCAGAATATGATCCAGCACGATTGTTCCTATTGCCTTCTGCAGCTGCTGGAGGTTCTGCAATCCATTCTCTGTGGCAACCCATCCATTTCTCATCTGGTCAAAACTCGTCCTCCTCTCCCCTCCATTGGGAATGTAATGTCTTTGAGTCAAGACTGAAGTCCTCCATTTAATTTTTAACTTTTTTAAAAAACTTTTTTTGAAGAGTTTGTCATTGTCAGAGAAGACATTGGTTTGCACTTCAGGAGAGAGCCTTAACAGTAATAAAAAATTCAGTTTGAGGAACATTGAGATCTAAATCTAAAACAAGGCTGATCTTCAGCTGTACCTCTAAAGACTAATCAACCGATACTGCTATGATGTTTAAGTGTGTTATTGTAAGTGCGTTACAATAGAAATCATAAATGTCTTAAAAGAAGTACAAACAGAAACCAAAAACAATAATCAGCAAAGTGATGCTGCCAACTCTAAACTTGGTAACAACCACATGCTTTACACTACTGGCAGCCTCAGCAGGTAAGGGGCGTATTTCAATTCAGGATTTTTTATGCTTGTATTAATCAAGTGTTTCTGACAACGGGCATGTCAGTCAAGTCAATTTTATTTATATAGCACCAAATCACAACGGAAGTTATCTCAGGGCACTTTTCACATAGAACAGGTCTAGACAGTACTATTTTTTTAAAGGAAAAACTCCCCTTTAATGGGAAGAAACCTCAGGCTCTAGGTGGGAGCCATCTGCATTGACCAGTCGGGTTGAGATAGAAAGAGGGAGGGGGAGAGAGGAGAGAGAGACACAGAGAAGCACAGCAACAACAATAATAACAATAATAACCATTATAATATAGTATAGAAATATGACTAATAATAGTAGTAGTAGCAGTGGGCGTCAAGCTGGACCAAGGGGACAGCCGGCGGTCCGCAGCCAAGTGCAGCAGGCAGTCTGCAACCAAAAGTCACCTGTGAGACGAAAGCACAAAACTCTTCGTGCATTGAATAACTTAAGTGGTTTACAATGCCATCCATCCTATAGAGAGCACTTGGAAATAGACCTATTCTTTTATTTTGGTTTGAGTACATGTTGGATGCAACACACTCTCTGAGACATGCATTTCAATTAGAATGTAAGGCTACAGAACTTAATAGCATGAGCAAATGGAATATGATAAAAATAAAAATAAAAAAAAACAGAGGTTAACATTTGCTGATTGTTGTCTTCAGAAGATATACAGTATGTCATTGGTGTTTGTAACATTTAATAATTATAGAAAAAGGGACAAGCTGAAGAGGGGTTTTTTTTTGTTTGCAGAAACTTGGTGCTTTACAGTGTTTTTTGCTGTTTTTTTCTTACTAATGACTAATGACTAATGACTGAAGATTGGGTTGCATATTTCAGGTCTTGTTTGTTTCACTGTTGTTTGTGGACAAGCAGAAAGTTTGGGTTGTATAGTTTTTAAACTAAGTAATGGATGTTAATTGCATGTGATGTTTCAGATGGATGTTCCTGGAAATTTCTCCACATTTCAAAGCTTTTACTTCTTCTGGACAAGAAAATCAATCCCGCTGGGAATTAGGAATTTAGATTTTTATCAGCAACAGGCAGAGGAAACCCACGTGGGTACAAACGGAGCTATTTAAGACTGTCTAGTGGCTAAGAAGCTGTAATTGGGTAGAGACAATCCAGTCTGGGCTGAATTCAATTTGAACACAATGCCCTCTGTTTTGGCATCATTACAAACATCTCACATAGAATAATGAAGGAGAGTGCAGTGCTAATTCAGGATGAGTGTCAGGCTAACAATCCTAAAAGAAAATTTCCATGTTATCATTAATTATGAAACAAGAGCACTCAGGTAGGATGACGGGGTAAAAAGTCTGGGATTTGAGAGATAATGCCAGACTGCACTCAAACATTTAATAGCTGACCTTACTTTTCTCACAGTGTATCTATCTGGGACTGAGATGCTTTGATACCGATTGATTAGGGGATATATTACATTTCTCAGGAAACTGAAAAATGCCTTATAAGGCAAGTCCACATACAGGCTACAGAATAGCACAAACAGCAAATGTATATATACTATATGAGAAAAAGAAAATGCTCAGTAGAAGTCCGTTCGTGATTAATTCAAAGGACCCAATGTATTACATGTTTTTAGTAACAAATGTTGTATAATTATCGTAATTACAGACAAGGCATCCACATCTCACATCACATCTCTAATTAAAACCTGGTAACCTTTTATCAATAAACTGTGTCAGCAGATAGTGTCTAGTTCTCTGATCAGAGAAGTCGAGACTGGATGATGAGCCATAAGTGCTCCAGTCAGCTAAAACATCCTGAGGCTCTCTTTGAGCTGATCAGCTGGTTTATCTGTTGACCTCTATGGATGTGTGTGCATGGATTTGTGTGTGTGTGTGTGTGTGTGTGTGTGTGTGTCTGAGAGAGAGCATGTGTATGTATGAAAGACTGTGTAATTTGTAGAGAGGCTGAAATCTGATGTCTTAATTGTAAATGAGTAATACAAATTGTATTTAATTTGTAGGTCACTAATTAAAACTGTAATTGTAATTTAAAATAAATATTTCTTATTATTCAATATAAATGTAATCTCAAATACAGGGCTGTAAAGTTTTGAATCACAGTGACTTTAATTAATTTGCTTTGGGTTGAAGCAAAATGAATTTAATGGGATTCCAATGAAAAATTCCATTTGGTATTCTGAATATTGCTCCAAAAATTCGTTATATCTTAATGTCCTTTAAATTGGTCATTAAGGAGGATTCAGGTGTGATGCTTGAATGTTGAAAAACTGTACGTTCAGGATAAAACTGCATTCTTTAATTATGAACCTTCACTCAGGTTTGAGAGGAAAAGCGCCCCAAACCATACCCATTTGTGCTCCAAATCTGCAACATCTCTGGTCTCCCTTTGCTCCCTTAAAATTAAAAGACTTTTCATGCCAACAAGCAAAACATTTTTAGGGAAAGACTTTTCAGCCAAAGGGAGGCTGGGTAGCAAAGTTCTGAGAGCCAATTACAAAACTCAAACTCTGAGCCAAATAGGTTTGATATCCTGTGCTCAGGAGCATTGGGTTGTATATTTACCAATCACTGCACTGCTTGTTTTGTTGAATGTGCTGTCAGAATCCACAAGCTACGATTGGGCAGAGCCTAATGATCTTCAGTAGTCCCAGTTCATTTTGGTTTGAAGTGATACATGGAAATTATTGCAGTGTTTACTTGTACAAATTTAGTAAACCTCTCTTCCGCTCTCCTATCAATTTACACCAAGCCAGCTTAGCTCGGGCTACCTCAACCATGGCTGGGAAAGTACCACACAATGGAGTCAATCCTGCACAAAAAGACAGCTGGGAACTGCTGCACACCACACACACACAAGCTCAGCATACTCAATATGGAAGGGCTGGGCTGGTGCTGTAAATTACAGAATGCAATTAAGTCTACACACAAACATACCTAAACATGCATGGACACTGTAGTGTATACATGCACATACAGATACAGTACATAAACACACACTTGATTGCTTGTCAAGGTACTGTATAGGTACATATTCATTTTTATAGACACATAGGTAATTCATGTATTATGCATCACTATTATGTCTGTAGCCCTTATTGTTAAGTTAAATCTAATTGGATTCTGCCACTACCCATAAGATGTCTGAAAAACAATCTATACAAGTGATCACTTTCTCTAGGTTTTTCTTTTTTCTCATTTGTCTAATTAAGTCTGTTCATGTCTGCCAAAGTCTTAATATGCAAATTGTATGTGTACAAACTTTACACATGTGACTTGTATACATGAACATGCTTATCACTCCCAAATGCTAAATGAAAGTTTTTTTTCAAGTGTAGATATTAAGATTCTGAGCTGTATGATCTTGACTATAATTCCATGCCATATTTTAGTGCTGCTAATTTCACTAAAAAGAGCTCTGTTAGGGCTTATCATAAAGGTTCATTTTACACCACACCACATGGGGGGGTAAAACTTAAGGGCTTGCTTAATAGCATGTAACCCTATTAAAATTTGAACAGAAACAACTTGTACTTCTTAAAACTCCACTAAAGGGACAACAAGATAATTCTTCTGATAGATTTTGTCTGTCTATTCATTTTGATTGGCCAAATCAGTGTTTCCCATTATCTGCAGGGAGAGTCCACATGTGTGCAGATTAAAGATGGCTAGTTGTGAGGGTGGCAACAAAAAGAGGGTTCTACTCAGCTTCTGTCACAAGCTGTGCAGCTGTGGGAGGTGGTGGGGTCTCAGCTAGAATCTCCAGAAAACAGGGTGTAGAAGTCACTGGGGGACTGATTGTGCTGCCTTGCTTGGCCTGGTCTTTGGTAGTGCCTCTAACGGGCTGGGACGGCAGCCAGGTGCGTGAACTGATGAGCTGCCAGGCAGGGCTCTGGTGACTCCTCCTTCCATTTGTGTGTCACTCTCTTCTTTGTTTACTTGCTCACCAGCCATGGAGCTGCGATGTTGGAGCACAGATTACAGTTGTATTCAAGTATCCTAGTTTTAACTCGGTTCTAACTTGTTACTCTGAAAATCACTTAACTTACTTTTACACTAAACAGGTTACTTTGATATTTCATCTTGCTCCTTTCAGTTTTGTTTTGGTACATATGTGAATAAAACTCAGCAGTACTTTCACCACTGGTGTCATCATTTCTTTCTTCTAAATTAAAATTGATGTACTGCTCAGTCAAACCACACATTGGGTGTCTGAATTGAGTTTTTTGCTGACAGACTGTTTGTTGTGCTGGTGGCTCACCATGTGTGGGCTGGAAGATTCAGTTTATCGCTTTATTCATGGCATCAGGGAGGTTCGATTAATGGGTACTTCAGTTCCATGTAATCTCCATACTGGACTATGGCATGTGATACTTCCATATAACCTAAAATGCATCTTTAAATTTCAGAGGCATGCTAACATGCCACTAATCTAATCTGAATTTGAACCGGTTTCAGTTGCACTTAATAAGAGAATTCAAAGTGTTTGCCACTGCATTACTGTTTATGACTGTGTTAATATGTTACAGTAGTAGCTAACAGATACCCATTTCAAGACCAATGCAGTGATACAGAACGAAATAACATTTTATGGCAGTCTGAATGTCTCAGTGTGAGGCATCCAATGACTGTGACCATTTTTCCCACAAGATTTAACAACAGTCTGCTCAGCTTTAATATGGAAGGGTGAGCACTGGCTTCTGTAATAACTATAAGATTACTAGTTACAATAGAATTGTTATAGGAATACTATAACTTTAGAGTAGAAAGTAGTGGTGACTTTTTGTTGTAGTCAATGCTGACCTGTGTTTTGTGTGAATAGAGGAACCAAACGCGTGACAGGAATCTGGTACAAATGGATTAAATGCGTGTTAAAAATTATGTTCAGTATCATGCCTCAAACTGGACTTGTATATGTGAAAGTGGTATTAAAGAGGCACAGATGTCATCCTGTAGTAGTGCCGTACAAGATGAGGACATGTCACTTTGGCACTACAGTTATTACACTACAGTAATTTTGAAGATATGAGCCACGGGATTTCAAAGTCTATTAAGCTATAAAAGCCCCACTTGTGGAAGAAGTAAGTGGAATATTATGTCAATCCTAGTTTTTTTTTTCCTTAGGCGTGCCTCAATAACTGCAGTCTGAGATGTCACACGTCTATTTTTTACAACACAGAAGGTGGTTTTGATTTCTATTGGTGTTTTCAGAAAGCATTAAGCAAAACCTTGAATTTAGGTTGTGTTTTGTTTTTTTGTTTTTTAACAATGTGTTATGCATTAACGTTTGTTAAATCTGCCATTATAAGAGAACACCAAAAAAAGGAATTATGGATCTAAGTTTGCCATACCTTCAAGAATTTAATAGTACCTTTATGAGTAGGATTCAAATTTATTATCAGGAGTTGAGTGCTATCCAGTGGCTTTATTCTCATATTTGCAGTTTGTTTTATTAATGTATCTGTGTGTAATTGTCATTGTAAAAATACTGTCATTCTCAACAGTGCAGTGCAGACAAAGTAATTGCATGTTAAAGCCTGAACAATGCAGAACCTAAATTAGCCACTGCTTTCACTCCACCCACCTTTGAGATTTCCATCATAATAACTGTAAAGGTTTATGAGGCAGTGTGAACATATGTGTGTGTGCGTATGTGCGTGTGCGTGTGTACGTTTGCTCCCAGATGACCACTAAACAAAACAGAGAGCTGCAAAAGTCGAAAGATTTACAGCCGAGGCATGAGCTTTCAGGAGACATGAGTCACACAGGAACATTAAATATTGCAGTATCTCTTCAATGCGCGTGCCTCTGTCTGGATTTGTCTGACTTTGTGCATGTGGGTGCATGCATACTTGCTCCTGTCCTCCCGAGCATGACAGAGAATGCTTGTACACATGCACAAGTGTCCGTTTCAGTCTGTGTGAATGTGTGTGGATATCTCTTAATAGGGATATCATCCCCTCTTTCTTCCTTTACCCTTAATGGGTTCTTGGCTGACTCACAGCCTCTTGTCATTAGCCAGTGACCACAGCAGCCACAGTGTTGTTCTGATCTGTTCTGCTCAACAGAGGGACTGGGAAGTGGCGAGAGGGGTTCAGCAGCAAAGAGGAGAATGGATGAGAAAGACAAAAAGGGGTTGGAGATGGTGAAGAGAGGGGTGATAGATGAGGGAGACTTGATTTAGGAGTGGTGGGGACAGGTGATCGCTGAGAGCCACAGTGTGAAATGGGGCGAAGAGTGTAAGAATAGGTGAGGAGAGATGAATGGGTGCCATATGGGTGGAATAGGTGGATATTGATAATAAACTGCATAAGATGAAAGAGTACTGGTGAAGAAAATATGGATAACAGAATGGGGCTGAAAGCATGTGAGGAAAGATCAACCCCCCCTCTAAAGGACAACACTGATATATGAATACACCATTATATTATTAGAACCTCTTCATCACTCTCCTCTGTCTCTGTCTCTTCTCCTTTGTCTCAATTCTCATTTTAGACTATTATCTCCTATTCCTTTCTCTCTTCTCCTTTTCCTTACTCTCGAGTTTTCTATCAGTCTGTTTCCATCAGTCTAACAGTATATTGCAGGGCAGTGTATTATGGCTGCCATTATCTGTGTTACAGTAACTGCCTTTCCATTGATAACAGTAATCAATTACATTTCTGTTCACTGTGCCATTAAGCACTGAAGCACACATTACTTTCAATAACACACTCTTCCGACCTCTGCACTTTTTTAGTCTCCAGTTCAAACCTCTCTACCATCTCATTATTCTCTTTGAATCTCATTTCTTTGTTTCTTTCATCCATCCTGGGGTATGACGATCCCATCTATTTTTGGATTCCAGTCCCTAAAGCTCAGCCATGTAACAAACAGCATGCAGTATGATTGTTTTTGATGACTTTCTGCTGGTATTTTACAGTTTATAACCTTGCTCTAGTGTGTACACTATTTGTGTAGATTTGAATCAAATGCATCTCTATCTTGTTCCGCAATAACCTGTAACAGGTAAAAATACATATAAATACATGAATGTTTACCTGAATCGGAAAAACTGGCTTTTTCGATAATATGGTTGCAGCCTTTTTTAGAAGTCTGTCATAAAGTACTCGCTAAGAAATTGCAAAAGTGAAGGCTGCAGAGAGCCTTTCCAATATTATTTTTGCTTTACATATCTATACAGTTCTTGTAGTGTCTATTTTGTTTGGTTTTGTATCAATGTCCCTGTGTTATGTGTTGTCACAGCAATGAAGGGTTGAATTCTCCTATTCTGTTTGTTATATTACTACATTTGATTGACATTGACAATATTTTGCCATTGCCTTTGCATCAAGAAACCCACTTCAAGCCAAAAACATAATAACTTTTGGATAATAGCTGTTATTGTAGTGGGAACACAGATCATCTCTTTATTCAAAGATATATATATTTAACTGCAGTGATTTGTTTTATAGTAAATGCCAAAATGTCCTCCTGGCACACCAATGATGTTATGAAACTCAATTCTGCTCACAGCTGAGGTTTAAAACGTCATTTGTGAGCTTACTACTGTATAAGAAAATCCTTATTTGATTTCACACTACACAGGCTATATGCAGCCTAGCAAGCCACAAGAAAAATAAAATGCACTTATTGCATCTTCCTCAGAGTCTTGTATGCAATTTCCACTCTCTCTAACCAGCAGGATAAAAATCCCATCCCCCAAACTATTTTCCAACTACAGGTACTCATGCTAAAGCAAACACGGCAATAGGTATCTGACAGGGTTAGCAGCTTGACAACATGTTCAATTGACATTACTGTTACGGGGATCGAAAGTGACTGAGAGTTGTGAGCACCTGAAATAAAAAATACTGGAACACAGATTGGTTTTACCCTTTATAGTCATTGGTGAAAGGTGATCCACACAGCATCTTCTCTTGTTTGAAATTGGCCTAAATGTGTGATTTTCAAACAAACTTCAACATATCTGATAGACAAAAGACAGTCTGAGCATTCTGTGATCAAGACATAAAATCAGATTTGAGCAAACTAAGAACATTTTCAAAAATAGATGGTATTCCACCTGCTTGGACATTAATAGGCCTCATATTTCTTTGAAATTACTGTTAGGCACTTAGAGGTAAATGAGCATAACAAGACATCAGGTTTTTGTAAAGTGAGATGCTAGATTTAGCATCAGAGGCATTCAAGCTATGATACACTTCCCTGAAGAGGAGTAAAGGTACAGCAACCTCTAATTTCATGCTGATTCGTAATGACCCATGGCTTGATTTGCCTTTGCCTGCTGGGTCACACATTGCAGGCCTCACGAATAATGACACTCCAAACGAAGGCTAATGACTAGGCAATAATAAACAAGGCAGAGAGTTTTGGTTTGTTAATAAAGCTCCTGGGTGTTAGATTGGAAAATTCATGACTTTGTCAACTCCTCGTGGTATTATCCAAAAAGACCCTGCGGCAGACTGCGATGCATGCCTCTTAACGTCAGCTTATTAATCCATACTATCCTCAAAAAGAATACATGAATAATTTCTCAGCATCTTTTTGATATGTGATTTTGTCCTTTCACCTAAATTCTGAATTGTATTTTGTGGGAGGGTTTGGAGGGCACTGTTCCACATCTTCTTGTGCACTGCGGCAAAGCTACCAGAAAGGTCATTTTCATTCTTGTGCCGTGTTAAAGCAGCAGCTGGTCCTCACTGAAGAAATTTTGGTGTTTTTCTCTGTGTCTGTGTGCACAAATATTTCTGTGTTTGTGTGTGTGTGTGTGTGTGTGTGTGTGTGTGTGTGTGTGTGTGTGTGTGTGTGTGTGTTAATAGTACAGGGAGGACCTGTAAAGTCAGTGAGCCTGATGACCAGAAAGTTTGTCAGCACCTAGGAGCCCTTTAAGCCCATCATCATGTGGACCTCTGTCATAAACTGAAGGTTTATTGCATATTTGGGTCTAAACGTGCTCACCGACACTTCAGTCTTAAAAAAACAACAGAAGCAATTTGATGGGACAGTAAAGTTGAAGGATCAAGCAAGGAGATTACTTGTACATCAAAGGTTGTAGCCTTAAACTGTGTGGTAGTGTGTTGTAATAACATGTTGGTACAGTTACACTGTTTCTGAATTTCTTATCTGATGATCAGCTATCGGAATGTGCAAGATCACACAAGCTTATAAAACCATGTCCCAACCTTTCTAAAACTACCCACTCTCATTGTTCAGTTAAAAACTTAAAAGCATCTCAAAAATGCATACTTCGTGGCCACAAAGAAAAATGTATTTATTTTAAGCTTGAACCACATGGATCATTTTACTTTATCAAATGGATTTTGAAAGGGCTCTTCTGAGCAAAGAGTTGATTTTGTATTTGTATCTGGAGACTAAATCCCGTAGTCATGGTAGTGGTTGCGGTTAGAGTTAGACAAAAAAACACAAGTTGCTTTATGTGGCTGACAGTTGTTTTTGGTGTTGTTTTGCAGTCAAATGTCACATGAACACTATTATAAAATATGCAACTGAGAGAAACAATAAATTCAACTTCTTGTAAACTCCAGCAGCACTGGAGGAAGGCAGAAAAGGCAACACAGCATGAGCCACTACATGTAAGTACCATATTTGTTTCTGTTTTGTGAAAAATGCAAAGTGTGTCTTCAATCACAGATAATGATGTGTTGTATTTGGACAGCAATCATATACAAAAAGTAACATGTTATCTATACCAGACACTAGCTGGCTCTGGTGTAATGGTAACACACTACACATTTCGACATCACCACTAGCCTCCTGCATTGTTGATGCATATCACATTGGATGCAGGCTCCTTTGTGTGTTTCTGCTCACAAGTGAAGTTGTTACAGTACAACATTTATTTTTCTTTTTTCAAATCTTGCAGGCTTTTTTCATTCATATAATACTGTGCAAAGGTTTTAGGCATTAAAAGTAAAGTGAGGATGCTTTCAAAAATAATGCCATGAATAGTTTTATTTATGAAATAAATGCATGCAAAGAACAGTAAACAGAAGAAACTTAAATGAAATCAATATTTGGTGTGACCATACTTTGCATTTAAAACTATTCCCCTTGTTACACTTGAACAGTTTTTCAAGGTACTTGGCAGGTAGGTTATTATAACAGCATCTTGGAGAACTTGTCACAGTTCTGTGGATTCAGGCTGTCTCAGTTGCTTCTGTCTCTTCATGCAATCCCAGACTGACTCCATGATGTTGAGATTAGGGCTCTGTGGGGCCATACCATCTGTGGCAGGACTTCTTGTTTTCCTTGTCCATGAAGATAGTTCTTTATGACCCTAGCTGTATGTTTGGGGTCGTTGTCATGCTGCAGAATAAATTTGGGACCGATAAGACGCCTCCCTGATGGTATTGCATTATGGATAAGAATCTAAACATCTGAAGTGCCTAAAACATTTGCACAGTACTGTATATATATAAGACTTGTTACTGTCATGGCACATGTTTCATAATGGCTATACAGTAGGACCAAGTCAAGGTAATGAGAGGAAAAGACCTTTTGCTTAGATCTTTTGCAGAAAGGATTTTGTAGAATACTATTGACAGTGTCTTACAAAAAAGTTGTAACACAGGGTTTTAATTCTGTTCAAAGACATTTCTCACTGTACAATTGAAATTAGCAATGGCTTGAAACAATTCTTGACATATGCAAAATGTAACAAGAGAGCCAGAGAAGTGATTGGGAGATAATTGGGTGGTGAATCAATAAGCAATGCTTTTGAATATATGATGACAATGTTGGTACTCGCATAACTATATAGTAGGCAAAGAAGCAGCAGCAGACAAAGTAAAAGACTGAAAAGGTTATGCTTATATTGTATTGGCTTTTTAGATTATTAAACATTAACCACAAACAGAATTAGGCACAGACATCTCAGATTAAGTAAATAAAGTCACCTACAGTGAGATAAAAGTTCCTGAAAATGAAGTTGTGTATTTTATTATCGTTGGATCTATAAATGATCCAAGGGCAGCCCCAGGCAAGTGCTTCCCATGTTTAAACATTGGCAAGAACTGTCATAACATCCCTGCAGCACCCCCAAAAGTTCAAAGCTGTTGCTTCTATAGTTTGTCATAAATGCAGCTCAGGAATTTGTCTTCTCTGCGCACAGTTCTTTGTGTTTGAGTTCTTTAAAAACAGTGCCAGTGGGGAGCCAGTCTAGCAAGGCTATTGCACAAGTAATTCCTGCCTGGCCTGCACAGGTTAATACCTATTGATGACAAGTGATCAGTTGTAAAGTTCATGACAAGAAATAAGGGGATATGCTGCCCACAAAAACCTATTCTTGCTTGTTGTTTTGCTTCAGTTCACTTCAATTTAAAATATATCTAATGGGGTCATGTGATGCAGAGACAAAGATGTCTGCCTAAATCGTGCACTCCGGTCACACTGTTAGATTAATCCTTAAAAGATTTTATCTCCGAGTCAAGTTTCTATACTTTTGATGGATTATTAGTCATAACAACCTGAAGATGTCTAAAACCGCCAAAAAAAAAAAAACCCAAAAACAATCAAAGAACAAAGAAAGAAGGCAATATGTTCTACAACATCTCCTCCGTCCATGATAGTTAACTAGGAGGACGAAACTATATTCACTTTTGATATGTGTGACTGAGGTGGGGGAGAGGGTGAACGAGTTGGAGGACATGTTAGCTGAGCAAAAGAAAACCCTACGATTAGCAAAGTGGCCATGTTTTCTACCCTAAGTACTTTTGGTGTGTATTTGAATATGTAATGTTTGTTTCATTATTTATTTATTTTTTTTTTATCATATCTGTTATTATTATTATCATTATTATTTCTATTATATTAGGCCTAGTTGTTGTTGTTGTTGTTGTTTTTCAGAACTGTGCAGTGCTGAGTGTTACATATGTTAAAAAATGAAAAATGGCCATAAACATTGAATCATAAAAATATATATATCTAATTAAACCACAAAAACAAGATAATAACAGAGTACCAAAATTACATAAGTTGGGTAATCCATCAATTACAGACCCTCAGAAATAGTCAGTAGTGGGAAAAATGTGTTCAATTTTGTTTATAATTTCTCAGAAATAAGTGAAATATTTTCATCTTCTTTTCTATTATTTTATTTAACAAAATGTGATCATCTACTCAGTATCAGTACATTATTTACTTGGTGGACAAGCTGGATTGTTTTTTTTGTAGGCCAAATAGCCACCCTAATCGAGTGTCCTTGTACGTGACAAGAGCTGGGCACCATAGCTTACCAAAGCATTCAGACCTTACTGTGGACAGAATCTAAGTTGAAAGAGAATTTTTCTACAAGGCTCAACGAAGTATTATAACATACAGCGTGTACTTGAAGGTTAGAGGAAAGGGTTAAGTACAACTGAATATGCTGACTTTTTAGGAGGGTACCTCCAATAACGCATGTTTGAGTCAGTTGATGTAACAACACCTAAAGATTGCTTAAAGGCGTATTTTAGCATCTTGTGATCGAACCCCTACAATAGGGTTGTGCCCCAATACAAAGCACAAATAGTGTTTTTTTTACAAATATTTGTTTCATACAAATATTTTGAAAATTGTTTGTTTTTAGGAAGAAAAAAAAAACGTCAAATACCAGCGCACAGGTCGGTTACATTGCTATCTCAGTCTCTGTCCTCTTGCTCCACTGTTACGTCTATCAGCAGGTCTTAACGAGGGGAGTCACATCCACATGCTGCATGACGCACAATTCCTAATTTGGACATCACTCCCGGAGTTGGGGGTGTTCCCCTGAGATAAAGCTGAGCTACTGACACATGTGAAGTGCTCCCATGGGACCCTCCATAACCTTTTGTCCCCCTTCTCCTTCCCACAAAGTTAGGTTGTAAAAAATAGGCAATAAATGAAAAGTGCAAAGCAATAATCACCTTTGAAGTTCTTCCCTACACATTACACGGTGTGCTGTCTCTGTGTTATTGGTGTATAAATAGGTAGAGCTCTGTCTGCAATGAGGCAATGAGTAAAGTTTTGTCAAGGCAGTCTATGATCTCGGAGACTCCAGTTCGAGACCCAGTGTGGGGACCTTCTTCGTAAGATAGTTTATTCATGAACACTTATTGTAACACTTTAATTTTCTAAAATTAAAAGCGTAATAAAAACAAAAACAAAAACAGGATTTTTAAGCCTCTCTCCACCTTTATTCAAATACAAATATAAATACAAATAATTTTACTGCCTCTACAAATACAAATACAAATACAGATACAAATACAAATACTGGGCCCTCTGCACATCCCTACCTTACACACCTGTTTAGCGGCACTGATCTCACACTCTAATCCACAGTAGACTGTTATCAGCTCAGCACCTATCATCCATATCAGAGATGCAGTCTCAAGTACACTTCCTTGTCAAGTGCACTCAAAGGTTAAGTTAAATCTTTTGTTGAACTCAAATTTGCATGTTATTTTACGATTGGACTACTGTAAATTCACATGTTGTGAAATGAATAGAGTGAACGGAGAATTTTACAGTGTAGTGCTTAAACTATATTGTTTTAGTTTTTGTCTGCGTTGCCCTTTTTGCGGTGACTACACTATCTGCTGGCACTGGATTAGTTTACCTTTCATTCTCTCCTCTAAAGCAACTTTAGGCACTTTCATCTAACAGATAGTGTTAGAGACACAGCCAGCATCACAATTTGTTTCCAGTGTTTGTGTAACATACAGTGACTATTAAAATGTTTTGTTTTGCTGTCCAACAGACCAGCAAAGCAAAAAATACAACACTACAAACAATGGATTCGACTGAGTTGTGATACAACTAGATGAAAACAGATGATTTATAGTTTCTCCTTTTTTCTTAATGACTTTTCTATAAATCTGTGTAATTAGCATAAATTAGCATTGTATGCAGATGATATATTTTGGCTGTTCTCTGATCCAATCAGATCAGTTCCAGCTCTTCTCAAATGTATCACTTCAGGTGGGATATAAGGCAAGCTGGTCAAAATCTGAAGCCCTGCCATTAACCTCTTATTGTCCTAAATCTCTAATTTAAGTTGAATCATTACCATTCAACTTTGGAGTGGAAAATGCCCAAGACTGCATTTGGAGAAGATTTGGAGAATGTCCCAATTGACAAAGGATCTCTGGATTCCCCAAAGCTATGGTTGTATCTCTATGATTTCTCTCTTGGGACAAATAGTAAAATGGATATCATCACCAGAAAGAGTGTACCTCCTGATAAGACTGTGAGCATAGCCTCATTTCCCCTCTGCTGTACCTCCAATTGCTTTTTTATCAATTAATTATCCTCAGAGTTGCAATCTTGTTTTGTTCTATCACACTCACAAAATTTATTTTAGATTAGAATTTAGAAAGTCTCCCAAGCTTTTCAGATTAATGTGCACCTTAACTTAGAGTTCAGTATTTGGAAAAACCCTGAATTAAGAATAGCTCAATTGCTTTGAAAAGATTGGGTTGATAAAGAAGTATTTACTCTAGCAGATCTCTTTGATGGTGACAGGATGAAAACATTAGCTATTAGAGTTTCATCTGGCTGGAGGTCATTTCTGGCTATATTTACTATTAAGGCATCCTGTGTACAGGTTTGAAGACAGATCAAACATTGCCCCAGTATTTGGTAAGATACATGAGGCTCCAGGTTAAATATTCAAGTATATATCGTTGTTTTGGTATAAAATCTGATGCTATTAGGTTAACATTGGAGAGGGATTTAGGCTGCCCATTTCAGATATGATCCAGATAAGCATAATGGTGGGGAGGCAGGTTTGGCTAAGGGGCTGGAGGACTCCAAAGGAACCATCTTTTTATGAATGGATTATTCAGCTTGGAAAGGTTGCCTTGTTTTTTAATCAAAAAAGTAAAGTTGAGTAGTAAAGTAGAAGGCACTAGTACCATCACCTAACACACACACCCAACAAATGTCTTTCATAGGACAAAATCTGAGTGTACATTACTTAAATCCAATCCTTTCTGGAACAAATAGTGTTTTAATTTTAGCAAATCACATGCAACATGGCCTGTTCATTCCAGGAGTATATGTCAAGTGCTGCTTAGTGCCCCCCTCCCGCTGTGCCTGATCACACAATAATAAAATTGGTCTCAGATAAAGACAGATTTTTTTCAGGATTTTTAGGGTCTTTGACACCTCTCTACTTTCTTCTCCTTCTTCCTCTCCTTTCAGCTGTTCTCCTTAGGGGTCGCCACAGTGGACCATTCATTTCCATCCCTTTTTTTCCTCTGCATCTTTCTATGTCGCGCCAACCACCTGTATGACTTCCCTCACCATATCAATAAACCTCTCTTTGGCTTTCCTGTTTTCCTCTTGCCTGGTAGCTCCATCTTCAGTATCCTTCTCCCAATATAACCAGCATCTCTCCTCCACACGTGTCCAAACCATCTCAATCCTGTCCATCCTCATCAATTCTAACGAAAATCTTAGCATCTTCAACTCTGCCATCTCCAGCGCCGCCTCCTGTCTTTTCATCAGTGCCACTGCCTCCAAACCATACAACATAGCTGATCTCACTACCCTCTTGTAAACCTTCCCTTTCACTCTTGCTGGTAACCTTCTGTCGCAGGTCACTCATGACACTCTTCTCTTTCCAAGATTGTTTTAAACAGTCTAGTTCAGAACTCCACTACCACCTCTCCACTACCACCTCTCCTAAACATCTCCATGCCTCCACAGGTATGTCATCTGGACCAACTGCCTTTCCACTCTTCATCCTCTTCATAGCTTCCCTCACTTCCTCCTTGCTAACCCACTGCACTTCTCATTCACTATCTCCACATCATCCAACTTTCTCTCTCTCTATTTTTCTTCATTCATCAGCCCCTTACAGTACTCCTTCCACCTTCTCAACATACTCTCCTCGCTAGTCAGCACATTTCCATCTTTATCCTTCATCACGCTAACCTGCAGCACATCCTTCCCAGCTCGGTCTCTAGCCAATCGGTACAATTCCTTTTCTCCTTCCTTAGTATCCAATCTCTCATACAACTCACCATACACCTTTTCCTTAGCCTTTGCCACCTCTCTCTTCATCTTACGCTGCATCTCCTTGTACTCCTGTCTTCTTTCTTCATCTTGTCTGGCTATCCCACTTCTTCTTCATTAACCTCTTCTTCCATATACTTTCCTGTACTTCCTCATTCCATCACCAAGTCTCATTGTCTTCTTTCCTCTGCCCAGATGACACACCAAGTACCTTCCTAGCTGTCTCTCTCACCACTTCTGCAGTAGTTACCCAGCCATCCAGCAACTCTTCACTACCACCCAGTGCCTGTCTTAACTCCTCCCTGAACTCCATTCTTAAACTTCCATAATTTGATCCTTGACTCTGCCTCCACTTTCTTCCTCTTCTTGATATCCAAAGTCATCCTACAGACCACCATCCAATGCTGCCTAGCTACATTCTCTCCTGCCACCACCTTGCACTCTGCAATCTCTTTCAGATTGCACCTTCTACATAAGACATCCACCTGTGTGCACCTTCCTCCACTCTTATACATCATCCTGTGCTCCTCCCTCTTCTTCACATATGTATTCAGCACAGCCATTTCCATTCTTTTCACAAAATCCACCACCGTCTGTCCTTTCACATTACTCTCCTTGACACCATACTTGCCCATTACTTCCTCATCACCTCTGTTCCCTTCACCAACATGCCCATGGAAGTCTGCTCCAAACACCACTCTCTCCTCCTTGGGTTCACTCTTCACCACTTCATACAACTCACTCCAGAATTCTTCTTTCTATTCCATCTCACCCAACTTGCAGGGCATATGCGCTGACAACATTCATCATCACAGCCTCAGTTTCCAGCTTCAAACTCATCACTCTGTCTGACACTTTCTTCACCTCCAACACACTCTTGACATATTCTTCCTTCAGGATTACCCCTACCCCATTTCTCCTCCCATCCACACCATGGTAGAACAGTTTGAACCCACCTCCGATGCTCCTGGCCTTACTCCCCTTCCACCTGGTCTTTTGCATACACTGTATATCTACCTTCCTTCTCCTCATCATATCAGCCAGCTCTCTCTCTTTACCAGTCACAGTGCCGACATTCAAAGTCTCGACTCTCACCTCCACACTCCTACTCTCCCTCCTCTCCAACTGCCTTCGGACATGCTTTCCCCCTCTCCTTCTCGTTCACCCAACAGTAGCATAGTTTCCACCAGCATCCTACTGGTCAACAGTTGGTAACCCAGGCCACGACTGATCCGGTATGGAAATCTGATTTATGATCTGCATAGTTGATTTGGCATAGGTTTTATGCTGGATGCCTTTCCTGACACAATCCTCCCCATTTATGCGGGCTTGAGACTGACACCAAGAATGCACTGGCTTGTGCATCCCTAGTGGCTTGGTTAGGGTCTTTGATACCTTTAGACATCCAAAAATCCCAGGTATCACTCTTATCAAGTGTGATGAGTGTGTTGTCAGGTTTCCTCAAAGGAGCTAACTTTGGAACAAAACCTGTGATTTAGGTTGGCCATCACTCTCTCTCTCTTTCATGGTCTTTCTCTCTTCTTCTCTCCTTCACACACACCCGCACAAACGCACACACACACATGTGAGAGCTGTGGCCCATGGGGATATTTTTCTTTTGGCTGAGGGATCAGAAGGATGCGCAGCGGTGAATGCTTCAGTCCTTCTCTCCTCTGGTGTGCGCTCTCGCTCACACTGTGTTGGGAATTAATGACTTCTCTGTGGCCCATCAAAAGCACAAAACACGTGGGGAGAAAACATAAGAGGTGGAGTGTGGGGGGAGCAGCTGAGGCAGTAGAAAATAACAGATAAACCTGGGACCTTAAGTTGAATTCCTTGGCCATGCACAGTAGTGTGGCAGAAAAGGAGGCAAAAGATAATAGTAAAAGGCGACAAGAGAGCAATAGGAATGAATAGAAAAGAACAATATGTTGGTGCTGAGTCAGATTGGTGATATTGCAGGAAGAGGTAATTTCATTTTGGCATCCCACCAGAGACCAGAGAGGGGAGACTGAGGTTTAACACTTCATGGCCTTTGCTCTCACCTTCTCACATTCAAGTTGAGACACATACCCTCATTCACATGTCTACACATATATCCATCGTCTGTGTGAGCTTAAAGAGAAAACAGGAAATGTAGATATAAAATGAATAAAAGAGTGATAGAAAAAGGTTGGAGGAGGGGGGTGGGATGGGGCAAAGACTTATAATTCCACCATTCCAGCTTTGTAAGAAGAGATTTCTTCCTTCATTATATAACCTTTGATAACAAAGGACTTTCAACCTACACTTTATTAAACAATAATCCATTTATATGCACAATTAAAAATTAATCATCACATCAATTTAATTACATCTACTGAAAATTCCCACCCATAAGTCTACAAATTAAAGAGACAAAAGAGAGGTCATTGTTTTAAGGTCATATAGTTCAGGTTTAGTCAGAAAGAGATCTTGAAGTCTTACCAAGAGTTTTAAAGGAGACATTAAGAGAGGATCTAATTTTCTCTGGTTTCATACGGTTCAAAATCTCCTTGATCTAACTATAATGTGTTAAGGGAATGTGTCCAAAAAGTTCCTTTTAAGACACAAGCCTACTGAATCTGTTTCATTAACAAGCAAACTGAATGTCCACACCTACATCGTACTCAGCCCATCATCTGTTGGACAATTCTTTAGCAGGTGATTTACATCGATTACCAATGTTCAGTACTGTGCCCTTAATGTAGTGATACAGAGAGTAAAGGCTGCAGTTGGGGTTGTGGATGATCAAGTTGTTACAGGACATGATTTTCTGTTTTTTGTTTCTGTATTGGTGTTTCTTTCCTCTTCCCCTGTATTACATTTACTGTGGCTTCAATATTCCCAATTCAATATTGGTGTGCTGATGGCGCAGTGACTACAAAAGGTGCTTACAGTGTGTTGGGTCTCAGCAGGCAAGTCTGGGCAATAGCTCTCCTGAGTTATCGTGCCTCAGCCTTTTGTCTTATTTCAGGGCTCCATTGGCATTTTGTCAGCTCACCTGTCCCTATACACAATCAGCCATTACTGTCCCCCTCATATTTACATATTACTCCCATTATCTCCCTTTTCCCAGGAGCCTCAGCTTTGGCTGCTTACTACCAACTATCTTTACCTAAAATGCATCCATTCATGAGCCTTCTCCTTTCATTTGAGCCTGTACTGCTTCACCTGACACCACAACCCAGGTTACTTATTCTGGAACCCGATGTGAATTACTGTACTGTGCAGATCTTACCCACCATTGGAAACAACTATTTGTAGCCTGAACACTTTCTTTGCAGTATGAAAAATAGGAAACTGCATGAATTCTGAAAATCATGGAAAGATATATTTTTCAGAAAATGTATCAAACTCTTTATCAGAGCTGTAGTACAGATAAACTTTAGATGCTGAATGAGGGTCTCTGGCACAACTTCACCTACTTCCAAGGTGCACAGAGAAGGGAAAGAAGTCTAGAAAGATGAGAACTCCAGCAACACTTGTAGTATGAAGAACAACTTTATTAGTTGACCGACACGTCACAGATGCGTTGCTGGAGTTCTCATTTCTCTGTACAGATAAACTTTACAATCCATAAAGTGCATGTACTAAAGGCCCATAATAAAGGGATATTCGTCAAACTGACATTGATCTTGTGTGAGGAAAAAATATTGAAAGAGTGTGAACTACATATATAATTTAAAAAATACATCAAATTAAAAGTAAGAAAAATGAAAAACTTCATAAGACCTAATAGACATGGCACAAGTATCTTGTGTCCCAAAATCCCGTTTTTGGAAAATTTACTGTTTGCAGCAAAAGAGAGCAGAGAGCAAATTATACCGATGCTCTGATGCTGCTTTGGTAAGAGAATATAGCAAAGGGTTTCTACTCACAAAGCTGCAACTAACAGGGCTCCTGCTAATTACTGAACCCACTGCGGGAGTACATGCTGCAGTGGGTTGACATGGGTCAAATGAGTAGGCTGCAGTACAACGAAGCTTGTACCACTTCTATTTTAAAATGCCAATTGTATATGTTCTAGGGCTGCTTACTAATGTATGAATGAATGAACTAAAGCATGAACTAATTTATCCAGCTCACAAACTTCATAACCTCCAATGACACATATGACACACACACACACACATATATATATATATATATATACACACATACATACACATACACACATACATACATACATATACATAATATATGGATAATATATGTTCATATTATTCGTATTAGAAGTCTTTTTCCCATCATTTGTCTAATCAACAGCCTAAACAGCTTTAAATATGTGTGTGTATATATATATATATATATATATATATATAATCTATATATATCTAATCTATCTAATCAACAGCCTAAACAGCTTTAAATATGTGTGTGTATATATATATATATATATACACACACACACATATTCCTATCAGGAATCAAATAATTAATATTTTAAATAGACTGCAAAAACAAAAGCTCACTAAGGAAACACAATTGTATTATTCATTCAAGGTTGTTCACCACTATCAGGAGACAAGGACATCTGCACATTTGAAACCATAATGAGAGAATTCCAAACAAAACATATCAAGTACAACTATGCATCAAAGGAAACACTGGCATTAAATATCAAAAAGGGTGCAGAAAGGAAAGAAAAAGGAAAAGGAATGAAAAGACAGAGAGAGAGAGAGAGAGATAGTGTGTGTGTGTGTGTGTGTGTGTGTGTGTGTGTGTGCGCGCAGAGTGAGGGGGTTTCCACTGAAATCATCTTCAACAGTTGTTTTGATGACGACCACTGAAAGATTATTCAAGATCAAAGCTGATGTGCTTCTTGGGCACTGTCACAGATATCAGCTCACACAATTTTGATGTGTTTTTTGCTGCAGAAGTAGGAAAAAAACAATAAGGGATTCCCACATCATGTGGAGGAAGGTTCCTGAAGCATCTTTTAACAATGCAATAAGCTTAATCTGTGAGAAAATCTCAACAGTTCCAAAATTATATAAAAAGTTCAACCAAAGGCTGAACATTATTACAATTATAAAAGTCAAAAACTGTATATACAAAAAATGACCCAAATTAAGAACTAATTGCAACAGAATCCCGATTCATATTAATTCAAGATAAGCTATTTGAAATAATTAGATGAAACAATAACAATAAATGAAATAATACTGTATCAAGCTACATTTTTGATACCAAAAAAACAACCAACGAAGACTACATTAATACTGCAATTATTCCACATGATTAAGAACATTTGTCCTTAACTTGAAAAAACAACCTTGACTACCAATAGCCTACAGTGTCAGTGTACTATAAGCTGTAGTAAAATCTCATTTGTAAAATCCAATCTGAGGAAAAACCTTAGTAGCAAAAAATGCAACTAGACTGAGATCCAGACTGAGTTGAGTACAAAGACAAATGGTGTCCAATAAAACTAAAATTAAACACATGTTGCGCATTCTCTGGGGCACAAAGACTGCCAAATAGTATCTCCAGTGTCGTCCCCTGTGCTGACATCACTGCATTGAGTATAACATTTTCAGTTTCTCCTCTCTAGGTCCTCCATCTTGAGTTGGACTGGTGGCAAAATTGACTTGTGGTTGCATTAAGCACTGGAATTACACTGGACTGCTGACTTTAGCTTGCTCACCTCAGAATTTGTCCCAAGACAGTCTCTCTTTAAAGACTCTAGACTATATATATCTATTGATATATAAGAAATCTACCAAAAAGAGCTTTATATTAACAGCATATATGAAAAAGTTTGCTTTGTGTATTTGAAATTGACTTAAACACACAATATGTAATTTCAGCCACTAGGGGTCTCTCAATCAAGACAATAACAAAAGACAGTGTGATGATGGTTAAACAACCAGCTTCTTCGGGTTAGGATTACTCCAGTATTCATCTTTTAGGATGTTTTTACCAGTAGCCGAATTATCTGCAGAGGTCTCCCTCTCTCCAAAACAAACAGACCTGATGAAAAAAAAAAAAACAAGGTGTTAGGTTGCGTTCAGACCAAATCCGTCAATGTGTGAAAAACGGCGGCCCACCAACTCATTTGAACAGCAAAAAGTTGAACCAGAACCGGAATGCAACCCAACCTCACACTGCGTTGGCCAGTCATGTAGGTCGGTGATCAGACCGAAGATGCCCACAGGAAGAAGAACCTTGTTTACCATGTAGCATAGCATTATACTTTTTGCCGAGGAACTGTGAAAATGGAAGAGAGACTCATCGCCTCCATGAGGACCTTTCCAGAGGTGTACAAACCTGCCCACGAGGGAGTACAAAGACATAAATCGCCATGCACTTGCTGCAAGTTGGAATTTCTGGTTATTATTTCTACTTGTGCTACCATCAGATATGTTACACAAATGGGCCATATAATGACACGCCCACATCTCCGCAGAATCCTGTGTGATAGTGCCGCATTGCCAGATTTGGTCTGAACGCAGGCTTGGAGCTGCCCTGAGAGCGAAGCCTCCACCGGAAGCATCCCCGCAGAGCAGCACTGCAGCCAGACCCTTCTTGAATTTATGGCATCAACACTCATGGCTAGTGATGCCAACATATTCAGCTTGGATAGCCTTTAGGTTTTCATCAGTCCCTTTTTACATCCACTGGAACTGACAAACCTGTAGTTTGAAGTGCTCACATTTTTTTCCAGTATTGCTGGCAATAGCTTCAAAGTCAGTTACTGTTAGTAAGTTAGTTACTGTTTCCAAAAAAATCATAAACCAAATAAATACAACTTTGCAACAATAAGAATAACAAAAAAGATTTATAATTCATCACAAAACTCACTTTGAAGATTTTGAAGGAGTAACATTTTTCCTTGTTGTAGAAGATACAGATGGAACATCTTAACAAATATACAGACATAGGGATTATAATTACATGGGATTATGTAATGAATGTCATTAATCAAGCAATTAATTATGCAATTAATTGACTGTAATATAAATGCATCATTACATTTTACAATAGCTTCAATAATTGGACTTTTTGATCACTAAACAAGCACTGACAAAAAAGCTAATGTGTTTATTAATGATCTGGCCCCACAGACTGCACTGGTAACAATGAGACATGCAAATACAGCCTTGTAGGAAAGTACTATTTGGTGCTGAACTGCTGAAAGGCTGAATTCTACTAAACAACCACTTTACTGTTATCAAACAGTATTATTAATGCTGCTTTTGTTGAAGAAGATGAGTTGTGGAGAACAGCAGGGCATAGATCAGCAGTATATACGCTCTAATGGGGTGAAAACACCCACACAGTAACACTAGCTTCTTTAAGTGACAGCTCATGCCTGCCTCATGTCTATTTTACCGCTTACTGGTCTGAAGAAAGGTCAGTGGATGAGTTTAGGATAGATGTGCCTCTTTCAACAGTATGTGTAGGCTGGTTATAGTCCACACAGATGAACTGAGATTGATCAGTTAAAATCACAATCAATAGCAAGAGAGCAGTTTTAAAGAATTAGAAAGCAGAAGGAAGGGGAATTGAAAATAGTGGCTTTCAAAGGCAGGTGCGCCGGCATTAACAGCTGTCCTGTTAGGTAGAGAAACACAACTGTGAGTGCTGTCAAGAAATCTGGCAGCCTTTAGAAGTCCAAATCCTGACTGATCCAAAGATGAATGACCATAATTCTGTTGCAACAAAAGATCACTTTTTAACTGAAGACAGCACGTTTGGGATGAAAGGCCAGATATAAGACGACATGAATACATATTCTTTGGTCAATGTCAATCAATCGGATAGTCTATAATTGCCCATCAAGAATTCTTTCTTGAGTTTTATTGTTTGAGTTGAGTTTCTGGTGTACTGAAATGCCTTTGTCAGCTACAATTTAGGAATCTTGCCCATTTTAAAGGAGCCCTGTGGATCTTTATTGAAAACAAGCAAAAGTTATGTTTACAACAAGTGTTATTCACCAAAACACACTGTGTATCCTTGACGTCTATCAAAGCGTTGAATGCATTTCCTTCTTCATAAAATATTTGCAAAACTTTTTTTTGCACCCATGCTTACTAGCTTGCAGTCTTCTTCTTCCCTGCCTTTGGTGGTGCAGTGCTGTGATTCTTGGCACATTACAGTCACCTGTAGATCATTTTGGAATAGTGTGAAACCATCATCAGGACTGTGCATCACATTAAATGTGTGCATACATGTGCATATGCAAAACAGAGACCAAAAAAATTTTTTAAAAATGCTCCATAGTTCTGCTAGAGGTTAAAAACTCCACAGGGCATCTTGAAGTATCTAGAAATTTGAATTGATGTCAAAATTGATGCTTGATTTGTGTTTTAAAATATTATACTTTTGTTTTACATAAGTAAGTTTTTTATGTGCACATGGTTTTGTCTTTTTTTTTTCAACATTTATGTCCATACCAACATTGATGCTCTATCTTATGGTTCAGCTTTCAACTCCCCCGTCTGCCCCAGGTTATCCACAGTTGGATGCCAACCAACTGTCAACTTCCCAGGACCACCCCATTACTCTAGCTCTACCACATTCTCTCTCTTTATGAAGCATCACATCAATCTGGAGGCCAAAATTTGTCAGCTTGTTCCCCTACACACTGAAAAATGCTTCCTTTCTTTTTAAAACAAATACTTTTTTCCTGAAATATGAGCATTCGTTGGTCATGTTGCCATATATCTAGTCTATCAAGAAGCACATAATCTAGCAACTTTTCTACTTTTAAAATGCTTTGATTTCTTTCATTCTCCACAAGAGTATTTGACAGAGTAAGTTAAAGGAATAACTGGCATTCCAGCCCATGACACATGAGGTTGTCATATACTGTAGTCAGATCTTGAAAGGGGAGAGTACCTTTCGACAGCTTATAACATGGTGACTTGATATTTTAGTTGGCTTCTCCATTAGTGACGTTGACACAAGTTTGCAGATTGATGAATAACAGATACATTTAAATATTTTTAAAGTGGAAAAAAAGAAAAAAAGCCAGATCCTCAGTGGTTCATGCTAGAGCCTCGCCCTGCAACTGGCTGCACTTAAGATGACATCATTGCTGTTGCTACTGCTAACTTAGCAAGTACCATCAATATCATTTGCTAGGTTTCAATCTAAATTTAGCACAAATTTTAATGAAATTTCCAGGATACTGGCAAAAGAAAATGTGAATTAATGCACATTTCCATCCACTGCCATTCTGTGAATTATTTGGAGTTGGAATACGTATCTATAAGGACTGCTGCATTCAGTATTCAGCTCATCTTGAAAGTGCTCTGACCCCAACTCCAGGCATCCCAATTAGTACTAACATGGTACTGTGACATTTTCATTTCCAGTAGTTTCTCTAGATGTCTGCGGAGGAAAAATATCATATCTATAAAAATGACTCCAAAGTTCGAGTCCTGTTTGTTGGTTTTCCAACCTCAACTCTCGATGCTGACCATCACTGTCTGCTCAGCACTGACATAAGAAGAAGGGAAAGAACCAGTGCTCTTACTAACATTCTTCACTGATGTAACTTTATCCACGTGTGGCAAAAATACTTACTATAAAATACCACTATTCACAGGTCACCAGTTGTCATACATTGCAAACAAAAATTTATCACTCACAGCCCTCACCAATATTAATTTTTTGCATTGCTCTATATTGTACTTTTGTACTTAAAACACAGGTAACTCAGTATAAGTGATTACAGATAAAGTTGCAGGTAACAGAAAGTTGATTTCTTAACATTGCTGCTACGAGCAAGTCCTTTGTCCACATTTTCAATTGACAAGCTTAACAAGGTTGACAAGATGACAGTAATGCATCAGCAATATTGCTTCATTTGAGTCAAAAAAAATGCTTGTTTAGTGTTGATGAAAGGCCAATTCAGAGAGAAAATCATGTTTTCTAATTAATTTCCATTAAATGGAACAGTAATGTCTCTTTTCTACCACACTAGCGCAGTGCTCATTCAAAACATGCCTGTTTGGAATTTCTCAATACCTAGAGAGAACAGTGCCTGTCCCCTAAACACCTCTCATGCAGACTATCAGCAGATGCTACACTTTACCAATGCTCCCTAAACGCCTCAAATGCAGGCTATCAGTAGATGCTACAATTTACCAGTGTTCCTTAAATGCCTCACACACAGGCTATCAGTAGACGCCATAATTTACCCATGTTCCCTAAACACTTCAGATGCAGACTATCAGTAGACACTACAATTTACCAATACTCACTAAATGTGTCACACACATGACCAGATGAACTGTAGTGCCCATTCAAAATGTGCCTGAGACATCCTGCACTATGTCTTGAACAAACATACAAAGTTCCTGTGCGTGAGGAATGGGAATAGAGCTTAACTCTCTTAACTTTTTCAACTCATTCTCTATGGCAGTTCTTATCAATAAGGATGTAATCCTATCTCTGACCACAATGTGGGTTGCAATGGCAGGGTGGTGCTGTCCATATTTCCACTCATTGAATTCACATGCAGAAGCAGAAGCAACGTTGGTTATGAGGTATTTTTATATATTTCTGAACGTGTCTGAGACAATCAGCACTAAGTCTTGAACGTACATGCCTGGTTTCATTCACAGAAGAAAGTTCAATAGTAGAGCTTAAGTTTCTTAAACTTTTTCAAGTCATTAACACTACGGATGTAATCCTACCTCTGACCACAATGTGGATTACAATGGCAGAGTGGTGCTGTCCGTATTTCCACTGGTTGACTCAACGGGCAGAAGAAGAAGCAAAGCATCGTTTATGAGGTATTTTTGTATATTTCTTGAGAACTGCTCATCCAAACAACTTCACATATTGACATTGCACTTCCTTGATTCCCCAGCAATCCACCTGGCAGGTAAGAAGGAGATCGGATGAACGGTTCTCAAGATATGTGAGGGACAAACATACATAGATACATACAGACAGACAGACAGACAGACAGAGATTCCTTGCTTTATATAGAGAGATGGTTTCATGGACAGAGTACTCTCTCTCTGTTAAGGGATGCAGTAAGACAGGTACTAGTGGAGTGAAACATCTGGATCAGTGGCCAAATTTTCCCGCAGCCTCTAGCAGTAATAAAAACATGGATAGATACACACACATCTGTGAAGCAACAAATCGAATTTCTCTTTATATAGAACTTCCTTTTGGCAGACAGTCTGAAGGTGACATTCCGGAGAGAGAGGTAACTTAGACAAGATTGTACATTTATCCAAGAATTTAGCTGATTGTACACACCACAAGCTGAAAAATCAAACTGCACCTGAAATTTTTGTCCTTTACTATGAGATGAAGTAGGAATAGATGAGCTGCAAAATTACTCATTTTCCTATACCTACCTCTGTAGCCTGTAAGATCAAATGCATTAAAACAAGACAATGGTAGAATTAGTGCTGAGAATGAGGTTTGGGAATGGTATCTGCTAATTAGCCAAATACACCCCGGGCTTATGAGCATTTGTATGTGAGTGTGCATCCATGTGTGGCCAAGTTTGGGTGCCAGGTTTCATTTTAAAGTTTGTAAGACTGAAGGCACATCCTGACATAAAATGTGTATTCATTTTATGAATGCTGCATGTTATGTCTCTTTTTTTACTGTTGTTTAAAAGTAAATTACTTTTTTAACTTTTTTTTTTTTTTTAAAAAAGCCATTCAAATAAAGTTCATTTTTGTTACGATTATCTGGAAAAAGATGTGGGACAAGTGTACTTGTGAAATAAAACTAATCCCAAATCATTTTCTTTAAAGACTCAAAAAGATCTGCTATATTTTCCTTTTGTCTGTGTTACAGCTTCTTTTATGTGAGGAGCTGATAAATTCTCACTTTCAGACTTTTATTTTCCCCTTCCCCCTTTCTAAATGTCAGTGCCGCCAGATCACTGTGCCGTCGTTCCACCCCTGAACACTCAAACGGAATTGAGGGGAGCCAAGAGGAACCGGAACAATTTGGCCTGATAGCACACCCTCTGCTCAACATTGCTAAGCGACCACCGTGAACTCAATTTCGTGAGCCTTCCCTTACCTAGAGGCTAAAGCTAGTGAGTGAGAGAGAGTGCATGTGTGTGTGTCTGTGTGTGTGTGTGTGTGTGCGTGCGCTCTGAAGGCCCACCTCTCCACTGAATCATCCCAAAATCTGTGCAAGTTCTGGTCTGTTGGGTTTCAGTCTACACTTGGGCTCAGTGTATGTTCATGTGTGTATAGTACTTGTGTGCATGTTTGCGTGCACATGGCATTTGAGTGGTTCTGCATGAGTGAGAGGTCTCTGGCCCAACTAGATACCTCAGCTGTGGACAGTCACACTCATATTACAAATAAATGACAAATGATGGAGCATATTACTCTGGGTGTATGTGTGTGTGAGAGAGAGTATGTGGTTATTGCTCTCTGATGTAAAACCAAAGGCCTCAACGAGCTGCAATACTAATTATTTATCCTGGAAATAACTTTAAATTCTGTGACTGATGTCTCACAAATGTATGTGTTTTGAAAATATATTCTAAACATAAACTGAGGTCTCAAGATGCCCTCAATAGTAATCTATAATACACTTTAATTTTGTACCAGCAATCATATGTTAAGTGTTGGCATATCTTTTTCTTTTTTTTTAATCATATAAATAATTTTTGTATGAGACTCCAGAATTGCTCATGAATCCTGCTCATGTCTACTGGCTAAATTGTCTTCTCTTTTTCCCCCTCCATAGATAATGCACCAAAAAGCTATTTCTATTCATTTATTTCATATAAATACTATAACTATTCATCGTATTACATTCAGAATTTTCTCTGTCAGTGGCCTTAATCAGTTCTTTCTGCCATCATCACAGAGTGTGGTAGGAAAATTGAAGCATCAGGAGCCTCTTTTTAGCACTTGATCTTAGCTTTACTCCCACTGATTTGGCATCACTGGCACTGCTTAGCTGAATATGGCAATCAAACACGGAAATGTAACTTAAATGGACTGGCTAATAATTTATCCCTGACTGCCAGGAAGCAGTTGGTGTATTCAGTGCAGGCTACTTCCCTCCAGACCAGTTCTGGATCTAACTGAATCAGATGATGTATTGTGTCCAAACACTGTAGACAGGCACACAGGCAGGCAGAAAAAAACAAAAAGGACAGACAGAGGCAGAAGCAAAAACAAGAATACAGCCTAGACCAGACTCCGGTGTTGTCTAATGGACAGGCTTTGCCCTTCAATACTCATTCTGTGTAAACGAAAAAAAAAAACTCAAGCCTGCTTTTCCTTTGGAGGAAAGAAACAAAGATGCTGTGAAAGGTTGCACCACTTTTTCAGCAATAATAAGATGAAAGAGCACCAATGTACAGTAGTCTTTAGTTATAACCGAGGTGGACAGCTATTTCACTTTGTAAATTCATAACATTCTGTATAACTGTACCAGGAAAGTTATGTTTGCATTTGTTATTACTTGCAACAAGTTGACCAACATGATTCCAACTACCTTTCCCACACCTCTAACCAGTACAGTTTGAATATGCAAATTCTGGCATAAAAAAACAGGACAGACTGGTGCTGGTACAGATGTTGTTGTCTCTGAAATTGCTGTAGCACACAAACGATGCTGAGCTACCAGCAAGACATAATGTGACATTTCACAGGCAACAAAACATACAGGAGGAGGAGTCTGACCTTTTGAAGTTCAAATTTATGAATCCAACTGATAACTGCATACACACACAAACAAACACCGTGTTTCTGTCTGTCACACAAGTTACACTTCCACATGATCTACAAGAAACATGGTCATTAATCTGATCCCACAAGAAAATGAGTAACAAAGAACATCAATTGTCATTTTTTCTCAATTTATTGGATTTGCTGAGCATTTAAAATATTTATTAGTCTCAGTTGGGTTTCCTTTGTAATGTTAACAGTCAGAAAGGCACACAAACTACTACCAAGGACAACACTCTGTGCAAAAGGTAAAGTATTCATGATTTCTAGTTAATGGGCTAAAACATGCAAAAACCACCATTATGGTCTTTTAAAGCCAGCAGCCAAGTAGCACAGAGCCTTGGAGCCACCAACAGTTAATGTTCTGTTCCTGAATATGCCCGGACATGAACTTGACCTTAGTTACCAAGCAACACAACCAACACATTCTTTATTTCCTGTCTGGATGCCTGGTATCAACTGAAAATCAAACAGTGTTACTCACAAAAATATATATTGTACAAGTACCAGCAGATAGATTTTTTTTAAGAGTCCAAGTGTGAAAATGAATATCATCCAGACTGTGCGCATTCTTTTACACCTTAGAATGGATGTGGAATGCTGCCATTCTCATTAACAAGAGGGCAGTCCCTACCGTCTTTGTATTCAGAGTTTGGTCTAGGAACACTTTCCGAGTGAGTGGTACTGAGACAATTGGTGTGCCGCTCTAATCTCAACCCTGCTGCTGAGTTTTGGATCTGGTTGTATTTGGCGGACAGTCTCCCCTTGTGGTGTGGCAGCCTGCAATGACTCTGGTCTCTGTGGCGCTTTATGCTTGCCAAAATCTGAGGGAAAGGTCATTTATACTGGCTACACAGTGGGAGAACAACACTCAGGTGTCTGCAGAGGAAGCCTCCTGTGTCATACTGAAGCTATAAATCCATTTTGGATAGTAGCTACTGGGCTGTGAAGTCTTTTCAGCTACTGGTGCATTGTACATACCATTTCCTTCCTCACAGTTTCCCATCTGTGCAGGGGCACAACTTATTCTCTTTCCTTCTCTGTCTGGAATGAATGTATCTCATTTTCCAGTTTTGGCATGTATAGTGACTGCGGTATGTGTGTTGACAGGCTGAACATACTTGGATTAACTTAGCTAAAAGCAGTATTATCACACATAATGTGATGAGCTCCAGCAGTCCTTAAATAGCTGTGGTTTGAAATCAGTTAGTCATTTCATGCTTATAAGCTGTTCCAAATCACGGTTAACTCATCTACCAGGTGATGCTTTTTGCTTGAAGTAGATCGTCAAAAACAGGCAGTAGGAAAATGAAAAATGGAGGGCAGTTGAGCACTGCGGAAAAGAGAGCACATACAAACCTCCCAAATCTTGGCAAAAACACTGATACACTTCCAGATGTCAAACTCCTAAACTGTATATTAACAGATGTCACAAGTTCAAGAAAAGTGTAAAGGAGACATAACGTGCAGTATTCAAAACTGTTATTTTCTCACTATCAGTTGCATCTCCATATTGAACAGCATTCTTTAATTCATTGTGGCGGGTAATCGGCTTATATGGTTAAAATGTAAATCTAATTTCATGATTTATCTGTAATGACAGATGTGAACTTACCTTGACATTTCAGGAAACAGTCTTCCTAATATACAAATAAATAACATAATTTCCCCTCTCTGACGCAGACATGAAATACTAAGTTTGAAAAAAAACATTCATGACAGGCCCGCGGGATCCCTTTTTTGATTTCTTGTTCTTTATATTTCAAATTTATTTATTTATTTCACCCTTTTTTTGTGAATGGCTTTGTACAAAATTGACAAAGTAGGTCATTCAATTGAACACACACACAGAGACACGGATGAAAGAAAATTTCAATATAAATGGTGAGGTGATTTATGTTGTAAACGACCGCTAGCTCATTCAATCATTCATGGTCAGTCAATAGGTGTATTGTTTTGACATGTGCCCGGGAACCTGTATAGCTAAGTATACTCTGAATTTTCACTCACCCCACAAAACGTCTGCGTAACATGTAAATTAAAGCAAGACTATGTAACATCTGCTGAGCAGCAGCATCAGCGGCCTCTGCTGCCCCAAGTGGTGCATTTAATTGTTGATAACAGGGTGACCAAAAATCTTTCAAGTGTGAATAAACATTTTCATTGGTCACACCATAGACTGTATATAAATATGGATGAGGCGTCTCCACTTCCTACCATTATGCAAAAGTGAAGCCAAAATATCTCCTCTCCAAGAGCTGCCATATTGCTTCTGTGATGTTATTTGGAGCCAGAGTCTGCACAGTAGAGTCAGGCGGCAGGATGACAGCCAGTGGGACACGCCCCTTCAGCCTTCCCGCCACTGAGAATTTGATATTCTCATCATAGGTGAAAGGATTGACATGGTCACTAATTTTGAATATGTTGGTGTGACACTGGATCCAAATTTGAAGCTTAAGAAACATTTAAAGAAAAACGATTAAAACCATAAAGTACAACTCAACAAATTTTTGAAATATTGGAAACTCTCTCCCTTTGGACGCAGCCAAGATATTTATGCATGCTATGATTCTTTCCCATATGTCTTATTGCATCACATATTGGGAGCAGGCTGGAGAAACAACCATAAGACCTCTTGAGTCCTTATACAAACAAACTCTAAAAACTCTGGACAAAAAGCCAATGCATTTCCATCGCTGTAGGGTACTGGAGAAATACAGTTTACTGAGCTTTGAGAATTTTAGATTCTTCTCAAATTTGTGCCTAGTTTATAAAACTTAAATGGTGTTCACTCCACTACGTGACTTTGTGTACACTCGCTCAGTAAATTCTATTAGATCCTCCAGAATATCCTCTATACAAGATTGTACCATTTTGTCACACTGCATTTGGGCAGTCAGCTTTTTCTGTGAAAGCCACAACTCAGTGGAGTGTCCTACCTGATGATATGAAGAGCTGCAGTTCCATCAGTATGTTCAAAACCAAATTAAAAAATCTGCTTAAAACTACTCAGCTCAGTAACCACTGACTCTACATTTTATCTCATAGTCAACTCATGAATGCAAATAATCTTGCTTTTAATTTGACAAGCTTACATTAGTCATTTCTAGTTGACATTGTGAGAGTATGTTATGTGCTATTGTGTGTAGCTTTGCATTTTATATTATGTGTCCTGTGTGTTTTTTGCTTTGTACTGTTTGTTATTGTGCTGTTATATGTTTTAATCGTGACTTGCCGAAAGGGACTGCAAATGAAAATTAGCTATAAGCTAACTCTGGTACAGTACATCAAATGGTAACATTTATGTTTAAACTGTGCATGGTTTTTGAGGAGCTATCTGTGTTGCTAATGCTGATGAAAACATTTCCTGCCGCTGCTACTGCTTCATATTAAAAGCTTTCCACTGACAAACTAACAGAAGGTGTTTATTGTGAAGAACTTATAGGAAATGAAATGTGTTTATCGCTGTAAGCCAGCTGTTACTCATTAGCTGTAGACCTATCCACACATACTCAGAGAACTGGAGTTACATCCAGGTAACTACTATTTCTCGCATGTGATCATACCCGCTCAACCCAAGTTAAACAGTCCAAGAACAGGCACTCAGGGTGCAGAGTGGGGATGAAAGAGGCTCCATTCTCCCTATCACAAGTCATTGTACCATCAAAATGATTTTGAAAGTGTGATTTTAATATTTCTTTAACATCACGATGTAGAAATGTAACGTTAGTTACTAATTAATGTTGCATGTGTTTACATAGCAGTAGTAACTTTTTTAGACTTAGGCAGTGTTACGTTTTGTTGCATCTTTGTGCTATTTTTAGCTCAGAGAAGGTGTATCAATATCCATCAAGCTCGCAGCACTAGACCTGAAGGCAGCTGAGTCTCTGTTTCCCCCACTTGTTGCACTCTTGGCAAGTGGAGCAACGTATGTAACATTTGACTCTGTATATAAATGGTCACGAAAACTGAACACTGTAAATATGTTAATATGCAGTGTTATTCAAGGATGCTTTGTCATAATAACCTCGCCAGAAAAGTTGCACACGCTAATTAAGCTGCACCATATTGGTCATTGTCATTGTCTTGTAATGTCTGGTGTATGAAAGTGTCTAAATATTAATTGCATTGTTCAAATGTATGTAATTGTGTACAACCTATTGTACTTTCCTTAAGGAGAGGTTTAATGAGCAGCAATTTTTGGGTTTATTTTTAGTTTTCACAGTGCAGATGTGATGCTCATCATACTGCTCATCACAATGCCAGAATAAAAAGATTGCATGCATTAGAGACTCTCTGCTGTGAGTCTTAATGCCAAGGGCAGCTACACATGTTGTGCCCCGCCTTGTTCCATCCAAGCCAAAGTGCTCAGCCCTCAGCTTGGCAACATGTGTCAGCCTACATTAGGTGGACCAGTGAACAATAGTCTAAGCCAGGAGCAGGTGGTGGTTACTTGAAACTCTGAGAGGAGGGTGTGCATTAGTGTCTGTGCATGTACGTGTGTGTGACAGAGAAAGAGAGACAGAGTGAGAGAGGAGGATACCGGTCTATCTGCCATCTGGAGCACCAGGAAAATCCCAGGTGAGGCGGAAACTTGAATGTGCTGTTTCTATCATCCCACTGACCAGCTTCTCTCCTGGATCCAAACGCTTTTTAGAGAAGACCCCGTGGTTCCTTGCTATGCCTCTAGTGATGACACACACCAATTTTGAGAGTGTGAAATGAGCCATTACAAGGTGTGCAGCAGCCTCCTCCTAAAGTGGATTGACCCAAAATGAGATCAGCAGGCCAAATCAAGTCAAGTTTATTTATAGGACAGTAATTTTTACGGAAAACAAGGGACACCATAATGTGTGTGTGTGTGTGTGTGCGTGTGTGTGTGTGTGTGTGTGTGTGTGTGTGTGTGTGCTCCCATTTTTGTTACCTCTTGGGGACCTTTGTGTGTGTGTGTACATGTTTATGATGGTGTGTTACATGAGAAGACAAGACAGGATCTGTGCATGTTAACATGCTTAAGTCTAAGTTCATCTGAAAGTACCAAAAGAAGAGAAATGAAACCTTCTAAGTCAAAGCAGGTTTTGAGTAATGCTGACAAAAATAAACAGGTTCAGAATCTGAATCTGTTACCATGTCATCATTTAGTCCTCAAATGAACTGGAAAAGTAAGGAGAAGATGATTGGGAGGTATGACAAACTGAACTTGCAGCATTTGTTTTCTTTGTGTTGTCTGCTAAGTACCTTTAGTTGTGTGATTGAAAGGAAGTTGGGTTGTCATTAGCATACTGTAGGTCGGAAACTTCAAATAAACAAAGCTAATTGTATAAATAATGCATAGGATGTTTTTAGAAGCCAACTCATAATCAAGCTAAAGATGTAATTTAAGAGACAGACCTAATGCAATTGCCACAGAAATACTGTATGTCATGAAAGATTAAACATACTGTGATACAGTATGTGATTGCCAAATAGATTTTATAACATGAAATTTATTTACAACTAATTTAGCTTTTCAATCACACTAGTCACACTTTGCCAGCATTTCACAAACACCACTTTATTAATTCTTTCAAATTCAAGTTTGCTTTATTGGCATGAATGTCACAACATCGATATTGCCAAAGTATATATATACACAATATATCCTATGCAGGTATTTGTGTGTGTGTGTGTGTGTGTGTGTGTCTAGGTCATTCACTGTCCCTCAGGTTGTGGCATGTTGATACATATTGGGCAGCAAGAACTGCCCTGTCTCCTTAAATTAAGAGTACTTTCTTAATTTTGAGAGGTCATTAATTTAGAGTTGAACTTGTTAAAGTAAACTATCCTTATTTCATTGAATGTTTTAAATTGTAAGAGGAAATGCATCTCTGTCTCAGTCTCACCTGTTGAACCGTGACCACATATTGTATTTTCTTTTGGTTGCCATGATTTTGTGTGTCGTCCTTTTTCGATTGCCAATTTGTGGTCAGTGAGCCTGTACTTGGTTAGGATCTGTCTCTGTTTTCTATCTCTGACAGAGAGATCTTCTGCCAAATCATAATCTCTTTTTAGGGCCAGATAACATTCTAATCTACTTTGGCCTTTAGTTTCTTCTTTCCAATGTTCCAGATAGGTTTCTTTACATTGCATTATAATTTGGTTTACTCTGATTATAAAACCTGATCCTGTGATGTCCCTCCTGATTCTTCTTATGATGCCTGACATTCATGTAATTACATAGTTCAAACCTTTTTTACAGGTTCTTCTATGCTATTGTATTCTATTATTTTTGATATTTTTACATAGGCCAAAAAGCCAAGTAGTCATATGTACAAAGTGTAGTTTGTCCAAATTAAAAAGGACTTCCTCTTTAGAATCTTCTGACCAATATAGGTAGGAAAATGTTATATTTATCAAGCATAACAAAGCAGTTTGTGGCCAATTCTGTCTGATCTCACAGCCCAACAAATGCCTACAATTCTAACAGGAACAAATTATTATTTTACACTACTGTTAATGCAAAATTATAAAAAATACACAATTCCGCTCCTCAGCCCTGAACGCACAGAGCAGCTGCAGCCAGAACAGACATTGAAACATCCGGCAAACGTCACACACCTCAGCTATAGACTGTAAACCTCTCAGCCCACGCTGTTGCCTCACTAACCCCTTGTATTATGGAGCCAGCTCTTCAGTCTGAAAAGCTTTTTCAAAAGGGCTGCAGACTGTTTCCAACCCCCTATGCCCCTATACCTATGTACCTCCTTGTCCCATCACATCACATCCCACCTCACCTCTCCACCCCTCTGATTGTCCTTTGCAAGACAATCTTCTAAGCTCAGGCAGTTGTCAACCTTAATCCTTTACAGCGCTCTAACCTGAATCATCGCTATCAATAGAGCAGCAAGCAACAAAACATATAAGTAACCTAGTTTATGTGGAAGGACAGCTTACACCCAGAAGCATGTCTGCATGCTCTTTCTCTGTTTTGAATTCTGAGCCCATTCTAAGCGTGCACTGTAAAAAAAGAAGTGTCTTGATCAGCTTGTTGGCTGTACCTGTCTTGGCTGATAATAATGAAGTCCATATGAGACAGAGCCAGCATCCTGGAACGTGTGATTCATTTTGCACCATATTTTCATGCAGTGAAATCATGCATCACACTCAAATAGGTGAAGCATTTTCCAAGTTTTGCAGGGGCTGAGTCAAATATTGGTGACAGCATTCCACCCATCTTTGCTGCACAGTGCACACCTCTCACTGCTGCATTGAAGACAATGTATGGAAAGCTACAGATTTAAGCTTTGATATGCAAACTATGAATGAATGAATTCAATTTGTTTATTTTTGCTTTGAGTCTTTCCACGTTTTGTTATGTATATATAGGTGTGAGTTTGTGTGTATGCACGTTAATGTATTTGCATATATATGATACCTTTTAAATTATTTTTATTGAGTGAACAAATACAAATAAAATACAGTAAATAAACCCATTTCCTCAGAACAGTTCACTTTACAAATTCTCCAGAAATGTGTGTCATTATATTGGACAAGCTTTGACCTTTTTTTCATGGAAAAGGGGATGAACTCATCCCATGGCATTTTTTTTCAGTCGAGACTCTTAATAATATTTTAACACTCAGTATGTCGAAAAATCTGTGAAAATTGCTATTTTTTGCAGCGTGTCTCACACGCCGACCCCCTCCCAACCTCCCCCCATCACTTTCCTTAGCTTCGGGTCTTCGTGATTGGTTCACCTTTCATGTCCGTCAAAGCTGCGTAGGCGGGACTCAAACAATCCACTCGTGTTCCCTGTACTGTGGACTGTGCGCCACAGCAGACCAAGAGCGGGGCAGACAGTAGTACAACAACGGCTGCATCTACTCTGTGACCGGAGGACGGCTGTTCTCAGACCCTGAGGTTTACCGCTGTTCAGAGTCCCGCAAATTGAGCCTGTATCTTACCGCCGGTTCATCCCTGAAACTATTATAGGCTATCTATAATATTTTTTTTTTGAAGAGCGAGAACAATTCCGTTTTCAAAAGCAAGACAGTCTACGGGTCGTGAAGTCGGTTGTGTTAACCTCTTTTCCCAGGGACGCACAAAAGACGCACTCCCAAGTCTACCTGGATAGCTGACTAAAGCCGTCCGGTCCGGTTCAAGGTCCAGTGGGGAGAGACGGGGAGGAGAAATTAGCGCGGAAGACAAGAACAAGACAGAAAGAAGACAGGATGAATCTCAAGAGTCATTTGATTTTCACCCTCTGCACTATTCACGGGGTTCTTCTGAAAGGTGAGCCTGGGACGAGTGGTGCGTACGTGCGCGTGTGTCTGTGTATGTGCGTAACGCGTGTTTGTGTGTGTACGCGCGCATGTTACAGGCCAACAGCAGGGCAGGATGAAGGGGCAGAACGCGCGGTCACACGCGGGTCTTGGCAGAAAGATGCGCAGCTCTCACACTGTTCCCTCATGTACATGTGTGGCTGTGCTTGCGCGTGTGTGTACGTGCGTTGAATGTACGTGAGTATGTGTGGACGCGTGCGTGAGCACGAGTGAGACAGTCAGATGAGAGAGAGAGACCTTGCCCTGTAACATGTGGGGTCTCTTGGATGTTAATGTTGAAGAATGAGGGGAATCCTCTTTCCATAATTGTAGCCAGCACAGGACACGACCTGAGCACGCCCGTGAAGCCATGCAGAGACCGTACTGTGCGTCTTCTGCGTCTACGATCTCGTATTGTATCTTGTGCGTGAGTGGTAATGAAAAAAAAACGAGCCCGCTAGGAAGACACACCTTACCATGAAATAACCAACCCCGCGGTTGTTTTTGACTTGCAGCACTTGGATGAGTCACGGAGACACTGGCAGCGTTTTACGCACCGAACTGTTTGATGCTGCTGATTACGGCAGTTTAGAAGCTCACGGGCATGCAGAGCATTTGGATTCACTCACATTTTTTCCCTTCTTTTATTGTGTGATTTTGACTACTATTCGTCTTGCACAGGTGTGGTGTTAAAGCGCCGTCTGTGGTTGATACATAACCTCAAACGAGTTTTAGGAACAGGTGCACCGGCCTTAATGAAATGACAAGCTTCTCCATTAAATTCCCCCAAAGTGTATTTTTTTGTTAAAGATAGATGATAATAGTAACGTTAGTCTTCATTTCAGACTGAGCCTCATAATATTTACGACACACCAGTGATTGACGAGATGGACTCAGCGCTCACCTTCGAGTTTTCAAGATGGAAATCAATTTGGCGTCGGTTTAGCTCAACTAACTGTGGATTTGATTCTGATCTCCACTCACTCACTATTGCTTCTTTGTGATAATTATACGAGAAACAGCTCATTGGTGTTTAGACCACAGAGGACCTCTGTCAACATGAGAATAAGGTGACATTGGAGGCCAAGGTCACAGTGGATTATGCTGCTTGTTTTATAGGGATGCATGAAAGTAGAATGAGAATAGATCAATAAAACAGTAAAATAACTTAAAATGAAATGAATATCAAAAAAGCATCGCAGGACCACCTTTTGCAACTTTTAGGTTTCTTTTATGCTTACATTCCTAATCTACATAGTGTTTTAAATTAGATAAACCCATAAGTAATCAAGCCGTAGAGGACATATAAACCAATACAGTATTTCATCATATTTTACATGTAAATTCTGTGGTTTAAATCATTTGCTGGTTATGATTTGTACAGAAAGTAAATGTGGCTTTTTATACTTTGATACTTCAGCACTGTTTTAAGCTGTGATTCAACTTTTAACAAATCTGATACAAAGTCACATGAGTGCAACCCAGTGAGGTTTTATATGATTATCTCTCAGTGTACTTTGATTGTGTAGAAAAACGGATCTTAAGTATTTGGTGGCATTCAGGTGTAGAGGCCTTTGAGGAAAATATAACAAATATTTATGTAAGAAGGTAAAGAGGGAACACTTCTCCTTGAGTTTCTAGACTGGTAAATTCACATTGTGTTTTCACAGTGGCAGGAGGATGATGGATTTACTCTGAAACAGCTGTCATTGAAACAGCAGGGCCACATACGTCAAACTGAGCTTCAGTTTTGTGATGCAAAGTCCACTTTATGCCCTCTTCAGATTACATCAACATGTATTCAAGGCACTGGATAACACATTTATTAACATGAAAGCCAAAATTAGCATCATCTTGACTTCAACCACTGTTTTCCACACGAGTAAATGAGAAATCCCAAATGAGAGATCATTTGTGCTTGATTCCCTTGATCATTTGTTGTTGTCTCTTTGAAGTGAATGTGTGTGTGCATATGAGAGTGAGAGCAGTCCTTCCTTAATAACCAGACATGATTAAGGCCATTCTTGACTTAATGAATTGGTATGTAATTAGGTATCTTAGGATATCTGGTATATCTGACAGCTTGCACTGCAGCATTTATTGACGTTCCAGAGCCTTTCTTTTCCTTTTTATTCTCTTAAGGGCGGCACACTCATTATGAGTGTGTGTGTGCGTGTGCACACTTGTTTGTATAGCTTATATTTAAAGAGACCTAAGCAAAGACATAAGCATGCCGGTAACAGCGGTAAAAGCACATGTCAGGCTCATTTCATGTGTGGCTGCTCACCACACACACACACACACACAGACACACACAGACACAGCTCCACTGTGGATTCATTGCTGATCAGTCTCTTTCTCTCTCTTGCTCTCTCTTCCTTTCTCTCCCTAACCCTGAAGAGGATAATGCTAGGCTGCTTGATTTGAACAGTCATTTCTCGGTGCAAGAACTATTATTGTATAGGTTCCACACAGCAGGCAGGTCAGCCTCCTCCTGAATGAAGTCTATCTAGCCGAAGCCATACCCGTATCTCTGTAAATGACAGCTGTTTCAGCCACTCTGGCCCGGTGCCAGCTGGCATCAAGAGATTCCAGAGACACCGAGTCTATGTCACCGACTAGACCTGCGCGGTATATAGTGTGAATGTGAAGTGCTGTGATGGAGGTTGTTGTTTACCAACAACCCGAGTTGTTAACATATTATCCAGTGTGTCTCATGTGCCCATGCCGGAGCCAGAGAAAACAGCCTGTTATGCAAATGGGCCTCTTACGTAAGAGCTCGGGGCTGAGCGGCAGGCAAGGGGAGATAGAGGCAGAGGGCGACAGAGAAAGTGGGAGATGTTCCAGAATTGAGGAGTTGATGTCAGTGCAATGTGGGAGGAGAGGTGTGGAGGAGGAATGTTCAATCTCCTCAGCTAAAGTGTTTGTGATATGTGCACTGGTTGTTGTTTGCTGTTTGGATGCCTGTTTATCTCCTCTGCTCTGTCTATTTCCTGTCGCTCTGCCTGCCTGGTAGTCTGTCTGTTTTGAACTCTGATCTTGCTAGCCTAAGTACAAACCCCCGCTGAGGGATGTGTTTATCCCTGCAGTGAGTCTAAGCTGCTGAAGGCTGACCCTCCATCCCTCTGTACTTCCGTCCATTCCTCCCTCGCTTCATCCTCTCATCCTGGCGTGGAGCTTTGTACCACAGCAGCGTGGGAAAGCTTCTGATAACAAGCGGCCTTGTGTGTGTGTTTGCAGAACCGCTGATTACATGGGAGAAACAAGATGTTCTCTCTTTCTTGCTCGCTCGCACTCTCCCTCCCGCCTCTGTGTGTGTTTGCAAGTGCGTCCGTTTTCATGGCCGTGCTTTGACAGGTAGAACATACGAGGTGCCCTGTACCTTCTACTGATCCCATAAAGCTTCAATGTTGAGAATCCTCTGTAGAGTAGCACTGGCTTAATGTGCACTCAGACACACACACGCACACACACACACACACACGCACAGAGCGCCACTGTGGATTCATTGCTGCTCTGCCAAGGCATTTCCCATGATCAAAGCCAGTCTTTTGTTAGTCCAGGTGTTAAAAAAGTTAAAACAGAAAGAAGGAGGCTGGAGGGGAACGTGGTAGGATTCGGAGCTTACAAGCTCTTTGTGGCAGAGCAGCAATACAGTATGCCTCTCCAGAACTGCTCCAGAAACACTTAAAGTGATCCTGCCACCTGTTTCAACTCTTTGTCATATCATTTAACTATTGCATTTAGGGCAACTTCTCCTTGGGGATGCAGAGCCATAACAAGTGACAGACAGTCTTATATTGTGTTGAGACACGGGGATGAAATGTGGCAGGGAGATGCAGGAGGCCAGTCATTCTTAAGCTTAATACACATGTAGTCCCAGAGATTCAAAGGTGGTAAGAAACGCACTCATCAAAGCAACACGGAGGAGTTAAAAGGTTTTAGTACCCTGCAATGTGCAGAGCCCCGACCAATAGCTCAGCTCCCAAATCAGCTGGCAGAAATCTCCCGGTATTTTTATGAGCTTGCAAGGCAGGATGCGCCCACACTGAATGACGCAGCAAATGCAAGCCAGATCTAGTGTCATTGTTTCACTGCTCCATTACAGTAACATTAGATATTGCAATGTGAAAAAACTTGCAAAGAAAGTGTTTCCTTCAAAACTTAAAAAACCAGAGGGAACTGATTTGTCAAATGCCAGTAAAACAATATCACAGGCCTACTCCCTCTTCCTCACATCGGCAACCTCAGAAAACATCTGACAAATCCGATCTGAATGTTTAAATTACTGTATGTGCTCAGAGGCAAGAGACAGCCTGCCAGTATGTCTGAATACACCGATATGAAAACTGCGTCTGCTGAGAGTATGGCCTTACACTACGTCAGCTCCTGAGGTTTCATAAATAACTTCCAAGCTTCTAGCTCACACCATTGTGTGGGCAATCTCATCACCTGAGCTTTAAAACAGTCATTTGGTCAACTGAATGTTACAGTACAGTGTATAGGGCTTTACTGCCCCTGGCAAGTATTTCTTGAAAATAGAATACTCTATAATAATAGGCAGTGTGATGGCAGTGACACACTATCACAGGTGGTTGTGTATGTATGTCAGTGCACATTGCAACCTCACGACCATACAACCATACAAATGAACAAACATCTATAATGAAGTTATCAGGCTTAAATTCAAGAACATGCCACATTTATAAGCTATTAGTTTAAATCTAATAAATAGCATATTATTTTAGTCAAAGTGGAAGGTGTTACCTTTTCGAATCATATGTTGGTGATGCTGAGAGCTAATGAATCCCTGGTTAAAATACAGAAAAAAATGTCAACCACGTTTCTAATCTGCAAATGAAAAATTCTTTGCTGAGAATCAATGTAGAATAATAGTAGATCTTTAATTTGGAATACAGGCTCTGTTTGATATCTCTTAGACAAAGTGTAATTTAAAACCAGCCGAGAGAAAGGAAAGATCAAATGCAGCCTCCCATGGAGAGTGATGAGCCCACAGGTAGATCCTGCTGCAGCAGCGGCGGCGGCGGCAGACAATGAGTTTGCACCCTAAATAGACCTCCCAGTAGGTGAAAGATGTATACATGCTCAGCGAACATATCAGCTGATGGGGCTTTTCTTCAAAGTTGACATGAAGCTATTTATATAAACAGGTTAGAATATGAACTATTTATCGATGTGAGAAATACCTCGTCAGATGCTCAAACGCATAAACAAACAGAATGCCCTTACAGTTAGAAAATGATGCTGGAGTTTGCACAAAGTGTTTCATTTTTATGAATGATCGACTTTGTTTTGCACCATAAACTATAGCACTAATTGAATATGATTCATCATCATATGTCTTGATTGACAAGCAAACTTCTAGGAGGTTTGGCTCCTTTTGTTTGAGTCAGACTCAAGCTATTAGATATAATCTACCCATACAAATTAAACACAAGCACTTACATTGGGAAAGACACAGACTGCGTTATTGAGTGCAAGTGTGTCTGTGTGTATGCATGCATGCATACGTGATGTCTGTATTAGCATTGAATTCCAAAGGATTACCGAGTGGCTAATCTAAAGCTCCAGTCTTTGACAAGCCATGTGTCACTAATCTCAAACACTCTGGAATAAAGAGACACAAACACAATCACCTTTTGGATTAAAAGTCTCTATGCAGAGGTTGTTGTAATCTTTCACTCAAACCAGGAAAAGATTAAAGAAGGTTCAAACTGAAGAAAAAGAGAAGTTAAAGAAAACATAAGACAATTACTTTTTTTTTTCTTCCTGTCTCCTCCTCTCTCGTAGACACACATATACTTGCAAATAAGCAAACAAATGAAGTGGGTTGATTTAGCGTGCACTTCAGTTGAACCTAACATGCTCTACAGGTTCATACATCGCCCTCCCTTTTTACAACTCTTATCCTAGATAATGTTCTTTTTATGTTATGTGCCCTTTCATCTGACAGCTCCTTTTCATACAATTCCCCTTGGGTCATATTCTGCAGACTTGGTAGTACATGTTACAGTAATCATTTCCTTCAACAGAGATAAAGATATGGACAACCGTGACTCTGCCTACTCCCTCTGCTCTCCTGCCCCGACTCTGATATTGTTTGGGGACTCTGTGTCTTTTCTTGACAGAAATGAATTCAGCCAAAGCAAAGTAGGCCCATATTGTGTACGCAAATACACAAGCACACTTGTGCACACACAGGCCCAGCAGTGTAAAGACACACCATTGAGAAAACAGTAGACAAGTCTTCTGTTTTCAGGGACTAAATTTGCTCAGATAATATGGACTGTGGTGGAATGAAGCAGCAAAGAAGTGGCATTTTTGTTTTTTACTTTATTGCTACTGTTTTTGTGACCCTGATTCAGAGATAACTTCCTCTGTTCACATGCATGCGTATATTTAAGAGTAAATTCACAGGGAATATGTTGAAAAATGTTGGAGGTAAAGAAAAAAGGGAGAAGAAGGGAGATAAAGATACAACTGCTATCTCCACCCCAAAAATCCATAAAGTAATCCCTCTCATTTTCTCCTGATGATTATTACACATTTCTTATTTCTATAATATTGTTTGAAATCTGCTTCGAAATACAGCTGTGTTAACTGTATCTAGGTAAGGCATTTCATGTGTGTGCTCCATTTTAATGTTATGGTTACTCAATAACATTCAAAACACCGATTTAGTGCTTAATTGCTTAACTTGTACTTATACAATAACAATATGGAGTTATGGCATGGTACTAATTGAAAAGCAGAATTTATTGCATCCACAAATACACGTCTATGCACTTGTTTTAGCGTCATGGTCTCAAAGGAAGCCTAGAAGTAGCTAAAGCTAATTGAAATATAATTCCCCAAAGACACATGTTCATGTTAATTGACTTTCTGTGTGTGCCCCTGTTTGTGTGTGTGTGTGTGTATATTTTTGTATTCGTATTATCGCCAGAAGTCACTTTCTAGTCCCTTGTCTAATCATCAGCTTGAGGCCCCCCCCCCCCCCACATTTTAATTCTGTCTTGGAAAGCTATTAGACACTCTTTTGCATGAGCACCATTTCTAAACACATCTAATGTAGTAAAAATATGCAGCTATAATCCACTGATGTCTTAAATTCAGATTGAACTGGTCTTTCCACTGTTGGTGTGCACTGTAAATCAAAGCAGTTTTTTTTTTTTTTTTTTTTTTTTTTTTACCGCTGTGGTTTCAGTTCTTACATTTCAGGAAAGTGGTAATGTGTAGGGCTTTAGATGGGAGCAAGTGAAAGACTGTGCAATGTCTTTGCAAGGCTATATGTGTGTGTGTGTGTGTGTGTGTGTGTGTGTGTGTGTGTGTGTGTTTGTGAGAAACTAGAGAGAACACATTATATTTAAATGCTGTAGTCCAGTGATTACTTCTGAGAAGTACAGGAGTGAAATTTCATCCAATTGAAAAGGTTTCACACATAAACCCATACTCCCATACACACACACACACACACACACACACACACACACACACAGGATATGGCTGATGGTTCTCTATATTTTCCTTATTGTCAGCAAATCTCATGTGTAGAGCCAAACCAACAATGAACTCATCCTGCTCACAAGTATTGTGTGTGCATCCAAAGCCTGATATATCATATTCCTCTGTGCTGTTGACCTCTGTTGTTGTCCATCAACGATTAAAAACACGTCAACGAGCCACACCACTGCACTGGGTGACATGTTCCTTCTCACCAAAGACAATGGCTACCGTAGTTTGTTTAGAAACGGCTCCAAATAGTAATAAGAGTGATAAGATTGTAATGCTCAGGAGAGAGGCTCCTTGTACGGCAGTCGCCACTGCATATGCACAGGAACGAGCTACAAGGAAGCTCTGTAAACAGAACCACATTCCTGTGCATGCACAGTGTCGTCTGCTGTACAAGGAACTTCTCTCAGGAGACTGAAAATGTGATTGCTGTTATTAGTCTTTGGAGCTGTTTCTAATAAACTATGTTTAGCCATTGCCGTCAGGGTGAAGGAACATGTCATCCAGTGCAGCGGTGTGGCTCATTGACCTGTTTTTAATAGTTCTGGGGCAACAGTGGAGGTCTACTGCACAGAGGAAAATGATATGTCAGGCTTTGAATAAACACATAATACTTATAATACCTACTAGCATGAGTTTATTGTTGGTTTGGTTCTGCATGACATTTGTTGACAATAAGAAAAATATAGAAAATTGCCATCTGAATTTATACTGTATATAGCAGAGTAAAATCTCTGACCTTTCACATGTCAGTCAGTTGCAAAAGGACTGACAAACACCAGCATTCTAAGAAATTTAATTTACATATTCATATACACTTGTACGTCATAGTAGTCTTGCTATTTTATCGTTTGGAATTTCTCTCTTCCTCTTTGTTACATATGATCTCTCACTGGGAAGACATCACATTGTCATATAATCTTCCCTTTAGTTGGACTTTTTGTTTGCTATATTTTTATACCAGTATGGATCCTGTTTCTAAGGAGTATTCCAAAATCTTATATTGGTTGTAAGTTTGAAGTCTGGCCGCTCTCTGTGTAGAGATTGCTCCAGGCCTCTTGTCGAGGGGAGGGAAGATGGAGTCAAGTGAGACAATTTATAACAGTTAAAAACCAAATGAACTGAGACCCTTGGCTTGGGTGAGCGAGCGGCAGCATACATAATGCGCCTTAGGGATTTCTTCTTCACACACGTTGTGCTGTGCACAGTGTGTGTGTGTGTGTGTCCAAGCTAGCAAACACATAGCATGAAGAAACACACACAGCCCCCTTCACCATCTGTCTCTGTTTGCCACATTGCAAATCCATTATATGCTACACAACATTATTCCCCCCATCCTAAGTGGCACACACCCCTAAGCTTACTTCCACGATCCTACTCAGTGGAACGGTGACAATTTGCCACTTCACACACATCTTTGTTAAAGATGCTGTGGCATGTTTACAGCTGGATTTAATACATATTTCCATGCTCCATTTGCATGTTTTTGTAAGTTGGTGTTTAGCATTGATGGTTTCAGATTTTACAAGCCTGTTTGCTTGTTCCTGCTGCTTCATGTGGGAATTTGCGTGATTCGATAGTTTCAACTGGTCCCTATTGAACTGATGCCGGACTTTCGTAATCCTGCTTCCTCCTCCAAAATTATTCATCTTTGCATTTTGGCAGACAGCTTTAAGACATGCACATGCACAAACACACACTGCATGAATCTGGCAAAGGTTTGGCTCAGTAGTTTTATAGCTAACTAATCTCCAGTTCTAATCAAAAAGCTTCCCCAGCCCTGAACCTCCTGCTGAGGAAACAAAGAAGTTATTATGGTTTTAAATGGTCTCCAATTACGGGTAATTTCACTGCCTATCTTAAAGCTATTTGCTTTTCTCTCACTTTGCTCCGGTTGGGTAGAGCAAGCATTGTGCTTTGCAAAAACAACAAGTAGACAAGTTAGACATACAGCAGATGCATTCTTTCGGAAAGCAGAATGGCCTGCCTTTCTTTGCACTCCCTCTCTGTCTCTCCTCATCTCTTATCATTAGAAATGGGAAACACAGTTAACTCAATTCCTCCTTTATCTTCCTCATTAGTGTTTGTCTCACAGTGCACTCAATTACTCAGTCCATCACTCTCCTACCCACAAGTCAAAAGCTTTGGCTGGCTGAGGTGAGTCAAAATTCTCATGTAGCTGGAATCCAGTAAGACTCATTAGCGAGAAGTGAGTGACACCAAAATTGCGCATTCATGTGTTTAACATAAACATTTTCAATCCATGACGTGTGGTTTCACAACACCACTTGTGTGCTTTGGGTATTGAGCTCTGTCAGTTGGCAGCCTGGTGCTGCATTTTTATGCTTACATAACTTTTACACAGCTAGTCACAGCCTTACTGCCATGGCATTTTATAATTTTAAATGTTAATGTGTGGCCCACCTGGGAAGTGAACCTAGCACTGCTGGATTAGTTTTGATGGATTGGATTTCAGTTGTAACCTTGGCTGTATGCTCTTTGGCAGCAGTGATTTATTGTTTAGATTGTATGACATTTCAGTAATTTTCAATGTTTTTATTAAACAGCTTTTTTTCAGTTGACAATTCATCAAAGTTTTTTGTTATTGCCTCCCATAGCATTCTTGTGACAGCTCATATCATCTGGCTGTTTCATATCCAAACAAGAGAAAGAAAAGACTGTCTGTGCAGAAACTGACCCGCACAAAATGTGAAATACAAAGGTTAAACAATTCAAATAATGAATCATAAGTAAACAACTTTGGAAGTCTGAAACAAGCTTTTTATATTAAAACACTTTATGCAACACAATTCAGTAACTTGTTTTTTTAGAATTATCTTTTTTTTTTTTTTAGGTTTACTTGATGTACGAGACACTGAAGATTTTTCGTAATATTGTCTTTTTGAAACTCTGCAACTGTATATTTCTCTCACTGACTGCTTGCTTATCTCCCTTTGCAAATTCATGCTATGGCTACAATCCCAGACTAGTTTGCCAACATGCTAATGCTGCTGTATGTGTATCCAGTTCAAATGGACCAGCTAATGCTAATCTGTGCTAATCCTCTGAGAAGCACCCTCAGAGCAACATTATCATGCTACTCTGTAGTTGAGATGGATAGTGGTAGGAGGAGAGGGGGGAAAGGAAATGATGAATAGAGACATCGTCATTGCAAATATTCAATCATAACAGCTCACACACACACATAAAAATCCTCACACCAGTGGTCACCTTTTAACCTTCCAATGCCCGCTTTCCCACACAAGCACACACATGCACACACACACACAGAGCTGCAGACATGAGCTATTACTGAAGAGATAGACCTAACATCTCCAGGCACACAGGCACAGCAGTAATAATGAGACAGTGTTAACCACAGTTGCACTGAGCTGGTAAATGGTAGTGTACTCTCCAGGACTGAGTGCTGATCCTAAGCCCTTGTCGTAATGCACTGGTCACCCTAATCCTGACCTTATTAAAAGTGAGCCTCAAACCAAAAAGCAGCCATATCTTAAGACTGTAGTTAGTTCCTCAATACAGCTGGTCCTAGTCCGCCCTGTTTTAAAGGAGATGACCTACTACTACTTAATCCTGGAGCCACCTTTTACCCCCTTAGGCATTAGGATCCCAGAGCTGAGGTCATTATAGAGTCACATAGTGAGTTTTTGATGAATCTGATAGCGTTTATTTGAATCATCATAATTGAATTCTAAGAAACATGCACTGTGTAAACAGAATGTAATCTAGAAATAGAAAGATTGGCTGTATCTGACATTTTTCTGATTATTTCCATATTCATACACTTTCCCACTGCAAATTCATACCCTGCAATATGGAGAGTATTGCTCTGTGTCATATTGCACATGGCAGCAAAAAATAATTTGATCGTGATATGAAATAATAATAATAAAAAAAAATTCCTGTCAGCAGTAAATTTACACTGTTTAAAGTGCATGCTCATATCCACATGGCAATATATACAGGGATGATAATATGTTTTTCTTATCTGATATCGTGAATGGAAAGCTGTAGTTTTGATATATTTTCCTGATATCAAGGCAAACATTGGTCTTGATGTCCCCTTATGTCCCACATAATGCAGTTAAACTAGTGAGTAAAAATTAAATTGCTTTGTAAAAGATAATCATGAAATGGATCAATTCCAGTGCTTATTTCTCGCACTTTTGGGTACATTATGTCTACAGAGTGACAGTGCTGCATGAAACTCTGAACCTCCCATAAATTGAAAATGTGGCATTTAAATCAATGGCAGTTTTTCCACTTAAAATTAAGCAAAATGTTGAAATCACTGACATTATGGTGCATTAAATCTTTGCATGCTGGTGCACAGTAGGGTGCCGTTTGAAAGAGAAATATGATCATATCATCCTTTGAGAAAGAATAAAGCAAGCAAAACCAGATACCACTGCTGAATGTACTTATGAAGTAACTTAGTAGACATTTATTTGCTAATCTGTATCAAATTAGACCTTTTAAAGTATGACGCTATATCAAACAGAAATAGTGTTTGAACTACTTGCAGTGCCTTCATCCCTTTCCAGCTTGATAAGCAAAATTAATAGCATAATCCCTGAAGTCTCAGCAGTTTTACTGATATCCAGTGGGTACTTGTTACTCGAAGGAGGCCACCTTTTGATAGACGAGATAACGGGAGAGAGAAAGGTAGAGGGGAAAAAGGCACAAGAAGACAAAGACAGCAGTGAAATGCACCAGGGGAAGGTGATGGGTTGTTTTGAAATGTTATGTGACTATATATTGTGCCTGTGGCTTGGCTGGGATCCTGAGTGACATGGTAGTGGCCGCTGCTGTGCCAGCGCTCTCTTAAAGCTTTGCTGTGATAAGATGAGATGAGACAGGGAGACAGAAAAACATTGTGTGTGTGTGTGTGTCTGTGAGTGTGTGTCATAAATGGGTTGAGGGTGAGGGGGGATGAGAGAATTAGAGGGATGTGGGGTAACAGGATGGATGGGGGGAGAATAGAGGAATTTCTCTATCACATCTGCTCCTTCACCATAAGACAGGAATTTGGAGCAGAGACAGATTAACCCGGAGAATTTGAAAAAAAATAATAATAATAAATGAAAGACAGTGCAGGGAGAAAAAAAAACATAACAGCCAAAAAAAGAACAGCAGCAATGCATGAGATATTCAGCAAATGAGCCTTGACACAGCTTCAATCTTGTGCTCAAAAACAAAAAAATTACACACACAATATCAGAAATGCAAATAATATACGCAAACATGGGTTTGAATCATTTATTATGCATGTCGATAGAGTCACAGAGATAAACAGTAATGACAAAGAGGTGATGTTTTGTAAGGTCCATTTAGTTTTGCTATTTGAGAAGTAAATGAATGGAATAAAACGGTTGTTCCATGTGTTGTTTCCTTTCCTGTGAACATTAATTTCTAGATGATCACGGTGCATTACAGTAGCCTATAAAAAACCTAAAAAAAAACCCTTTTGATGCAAACTTTTCTTTCCTGTTTCTTTTAGAAAAAAAAAAAACGCAGCAAACATGGAGGCCATTGGGTTGGCCTCTGGATAGAGATGCAAATGGCCCAGTCAAAAGTACTGTCTTTACATTTTCTCAGTCTGAAAAGGGAGCTGGGTTTTCATTCCTACTTGCGTCATACTTTTTTCACAGGATGTTTGTCTATCTTTTTCTTTATGTCACTCCTTCCACTCCCCTGCTCTCTCTCCCTCCTACTTGGATGTTTCATTCCTCCCTTACCCCCGACACCTCACTCTCCAGCATCACCCAGGGCTTTCATCTTGGCAGGGTGCTTCCTTTATGAGAATACTCCAATTGGCAGACAAGCACCCTTGTCAGACACCACTTGCACTTGCATAGATATGAAAAGTGTTTTAACAAGCACCACTGAGTTTTGCGGTGCAGCGGAAACTGCATACCAATGGCAATGCAGATCCTGTGACCAAATTAAAGAGGCAGCAAAGTTTGGAGACAGTTATGTTGATGTCCTTAAAGTTTCACTGCAGCAGCCTCAAGGTAGTGAGTAAGAAAAGTTTGCTTTGCTTTGCTGTTATTATGGAGAGGTTGAACTTCCAAATGCGGCAGTGTAGTTAACTGAACCAAATACTGAATCATATTATCTGAAGTTGATTGTCTTGCATTAAATTTGGTGAAATATAACTCCACTTAATCTTGGCTGCCACAACAATAACTTCCATTTGGTATTCAGGTATTAAGGCATAAACTGTATAAATAGGTATGTGAACTGTTAACTGTATATTCAGATCTTCCTTCTCCTGGAAAGCTTGCACAGATTGGTGTCTGGAAACTGCTATGTAGGCCTGAGGAAGACGGGGAGGCAGAGCAGCCATTTATCCATCAGATGAATGACTATTAGATGCTGTGTCAGTACAGAAACAACCAGTGGGTGCTGATGACGTACCCATGTAAATTAATAGTCTGCTGTGAGGTCACTTCAGGGGGGTTTAAGCTTCGCTTCTGATAGATGCAAAGCTACTTCAGAGATTATAGATGGTTCCGTGGTTGTTGGGATTAAAATAAGGAAGTGTTGACAGAGGTGTTTGGCCGGAGAAGAAGAAAAAAGAAGATAGAAAAATACACTAAAAACAAATCACAGGGATGGATGATTCTGTGTCAAAAAATGCTAATTCGCCTGTTTAGCAATATGTTGGTCTTGTACCAAATAAAAAGTGTTAAACACTGGATATAACAGCACGTATTTGCAAGTTATGCAAAAGCTAGCAGACTGGAAGGTGACATGAAATTTTCCTCCCAGCTTGCCCAGTCAGATTAATTACTTCCATTTTCCACCTGGTCATTTGCCTTTTATTGTTACCCAAAAACCTGTGAAGCTCTAAATATGATACACGGCATTTTTAAATGTAATATTCTTCTCTGTAAAACTACTGACCTGTCTTTCATCTGTTACAACAGCTGCATAACAGGTTTTGAAAATGGCAAAGTATGTCCAGACTTTTGAAAGGTACTGTATGTTGAGCAAATAGTAATGTACTATTCCTGTCATGGTGCATACTGATAATTCAAAAATCCGTAAGCTTTAGCACCAAGATTAACTGATCATCACTGACTCTCCCTTATTGAGCCTCCTCAACCACTTTGGAGCAGTCGTGTTCACAGCAAGTCTCCAAAATATCAAATAGGCATGGATGAGACAAAAATGGCACTTGACGAATGTAAAGACATGCCATGTCATTATGTTGCTCCAGTGCTATTTCGGCTCTCTGTCCTGGTCAAAATATGTGCATGAAATTTGGGAAACTTTATCCTTAAAGCATCTTGATCTTCTGCAGTCAGCTACAGCAGGGCAACTAAATGGCTTAAAATGAGGTGATGTCATCATCACCGAGTGTTCTACATCCACTGTACAATGATCTAAGCCACAAGGATACTGTCTCTGAAAATATATAAAGTGCCGGCTTTATAGACCATGACATATAATTTCCTCTCTTCAGAGCGATACGTACAGTGCTCTGTTTCCATCAGAATGCACCCAGGCTGTACTGATGAAACTGTTACACGAGCGAGCTACGTTCTCATTGTGTGTCTATTACACTCTCTTTCTCTCTCTCTCTCTCTATGTCTATGTCTGGTTCAAGTGAGACTTCGGGTTTATATCAGTGCTAGGGCAATTCAGCTGCATAAAGGTCATGTGCTTTCAAATGACAGTTAATATGCAGCATCTGTCAGAGGGTCTTGGATCATTTCTGACCTAAGCATTTCTGTGTCTTGTCCTGTATCATGTTTAGCATGTAGTATATACATTCTCTTAATGGAGTCAATACACGGAGTTCATCTTCATTTGAAGGGTTAATGGATTTAACTTGGAATAGGATTTCCTGAGGAGCTTGTTAAACACGACCTGGAGTTGTATCCAAATCTGAGTGCTGCCTGTTGATGAATGCAGGAAACGGTGGGGGTGGATGCGAATGTAACATTAACACAATGCTGACATCTGGATACAGCTGAAAAAAAAAAGAAACGGGAGTGAGATGATTGGTTAAGAGCAAGTGTGGATAAAACTGGGAGAGAATTAAAAGTTGGAACACTGAAAGGCAGCTGACAGTGTGGAAAATTCATGAATACAGTCTTTGTGATTGATCTTTTGCTAACCTCTATTTGTCCCATAAGAAAAAATTAATTGTATCAAATAAAATATCAAATGAAAATAAAATGCTATATTTCATTCATAAGACACAAATGACTGTGTATTCAGTCAACAAAATGTTCAAACTTTGGCACATTACTGCTTTTTTGTTGTAATACAACATGGTGCCAGTTAAAGTTTAATGCTACTAGCTGTAGAGGAACAGAAAACATATCACATGACAAGATTAGTGCTGGGTATGAATCTCAATGCTTGTTGAGCACCGCCAGAAACTTTTAAGTATCAAAAGTTGGCATTAAATGCCGGGTTTGATTCTTAGTCTAGTTTATTTATTCTTTAAACTGATATTTTTTAGTTACACTTAAGTGAATATTGGTAAAAAAACATGACCTGGACAGCACTTTGCCCTGAGAAAAAATTGACACTGACACACTTGATAAGATTTATTTTATCTAACTATTATTATACATGCAAGGACACTGCACAGGACACAAAATGATCCAACCCTTGCCAACAATATTAATTTGAATTTTAAAAAAGTCTTGGTTACAGGTTTTTTTCCTGTTGGTGTTAATTAAATCTGCAGAATGCGCTAGCAAGAACAAAAGTTTTAGGAAATAAACACGGTCTCACTATTTTCCACTTTCAATTGTATTAGGATGAAAATGATGCCATTAATTTAACACAGTGGCACTCAGTGTGACATTGTGTTCCTCATTGAACTCCGTGCTACAGGTGACAAAGCCACATTTAACTTAATGAGACTGCATAAAACTTTCACGACAGACAATGATGTACATATTGGAAGCTACTGAACAGCTGCAAGGAATCTCACATCCTTCTGACTTTGCTTCTCTCTCTCTCTCTCTCTCTCCCTGTGTGTGTGTCTGTTTTCCTTTTTGCTCTGTCTCCTGAAGGGGAAACATGACTTGTTTACAGTGTCTGTAGCGACAACTAAATGAAATCACATTTCCCATCAGTCAGTGGGCTAATTGAGGCTAGCTCTTCCATTAGTTGTCTGCTCACATCTGCTTTGTAGGGAGCCAGACCGATCAATGCTCAGTCAGAGTTGGATACTCTGCATACACACGCACACTCTTACACACACGCGCACACGTTTATTCACAGCTCAAAATATATGACTTGCAGGTGCAATCATTTTGCATCATTTTCTTTGTTTCATGCTGAAAATACAGTTTTATCTTACCCCTGGGTTTTTATTTCAACCAACCTTTGTTTTTTTTTTTCTCTGTGCAAATGTTTTGCATCCAAGTGGAAAAATATACTTTCACTGCTGCATCAGGCTCAGAGAAAGAAGGTGATACAATCATGGATAATACTTTCACTGCTCTTAATGTATGAATTAGAGAGTGAGAGAGTTGAGCTGCTCTTCCTCCATCTTTTGTGGTGTAAGAAGGAATCTGGCTGTTCCCACAGTCTTGGCAAATCCTGCCTTCCCAAATCCTTTTCTCAGTAATTCTGTTGTCCTGCCAACGGTGAGTGAAAGCGCAGAAGTGCATTACGGCCTGGTCATGCATGAGTAACGAGGGGCCCCCTTCCTCATCTGTGTGTGTGTGTGTGTGTGTGTGTTTTCTCTACTGTTATGCCCCATAGCCCTAAGTGGCCCTCTGCTCCTCAGTTATCGCACATGCACACTCACACCTACACAGCAGCATACATACAAAAAAGAACATTTCAGTATTCATTAGAAACTTGCTTTTGCAGTTTAATGTAATGAATACACCCACACCATCCTTCAGCACCTTGAACTCCCCCCACCCTCCGCATTTTCACAAATAATCCATCTGTAGCAGCAAAGCGTTAACAGTAAGATTCATTGAGCATGATTTTATATGGGAACAGGTTGCCGTGAGCTCCTTTTACTGTGGACAAGCCAAGACAAACCTGTCTCTGTTAGCGGAAATCAAAGTGTGACAATCTTCTACACGCCAGCAAGAGATCATTTTGCTCTTGGATCAGGCAGCAGTTTGGATTCAGTTTTGTGAGGATTATGGTGATACATTAGTCCAATCTGTGTTGATCTAGTGGAGCAGGAGACGAACAGCCCGTATGTCAGATTGTCATTTGGATTGGTTTGGGTTTTTATCATGTCTGCTTTGGTCCGGTGTGTCTTGGCGAAGCTTTCAAAAAAGATGTACCGTGTTTGGTTTTTAATACATCACTCATTCAAATGCAGACAACTGTTATCAGCAGAAGCATGCACTGCCAATGCCTGATTCAGCCATATACACACATATATAATGTGTCCATGTATATTTAATAGCACTCATGTGAATTCTATAATACCTAGAAATCATAACAATTTCTGCTGCTAACCCACTAAAATAAAAAAAATAAAAAATTTTACTTCAGTTTTACTCCAGGCATATTTACAAAACCGGCTTGTCTCTTACAGTTATACATTGTCAGCTCATGTATCACATCATCAGTTTAGGAAATTAAGAAGAAAATGAACCATGATGTAGTCTTTATTCTCTAACTTCATAATGAATGTATAATAATTTCCCTGTCCATCAATCTGTTCTATTTTATTGGAACAATAAAAAACAGATTTTCTTTGAAGCCTTTTCCTCTCAGCACCTGTCTTCTGTTCTACTCCCCCTTTCTCCTTACTAACTGTGACATGGCGCAGACGTGCATTACAGCCATAAGCGATTACTTTGGCATAAATTGAGGACATACAATACATCGAGAAGACACATGTTAGGTTTGACTCTGAGATGACCTGGCTGTAGCATTGTGCATGTTGCTTGCTAGTGCTGACAGCAGCCTGTCTCATAATAGGTGCTTAAATGGTAATAGATCATGACAGTCTCATGATTTGGAGTCATTTCAGTCTAAGCAGAGGATATTAACTTCTATGAATAATATAGCGTAACCAATCGCCAAGCATCCTGCCATACATATATGATTTCTCACATACCATTTCACACACAAACACACACACACACCGCCAGCTAGTGGTGCCTTTATGATCACAGCCCATGTCAGTGTCTCAGTCACATGCAGGTCACACATGCATGCACATACACACACACACACACACAGGCACACACCTTTAACCAAGGTCATGCGTAACTCTTCCGGCATGCTGAGGTGTATTTGCTGATGTTGCGTCGTTTTCCCGCCCTCCCCCATCCCCCCTCCCCCCTGCTCTCACAGTTGGTTTTGTGGGGTGTATTGTGCACATTCATGTGTTACGTGCGTGTGTGTTAGCGCTCAGACATGCTGTCATTTTCCCTTGAGACAGACACAGATGTGGTTTGGAGGCTGGCATTGTTTGGCTTTCTTTTACTCGCATTCTATTTTTGTTGTGCCTCAAATGCAGCATGACTTCTAGCCTACGGCACAGTATAGTGCAAAGTAACAGAATGCCAGCGCACAGGATTTGTGTTATGTCTTTGTTTATGTTTGTGTATGTCTCCAATCAATGAAAACCCACTGTGCCACGAGAAGTGTAAATAAATGATTCAGTACCGGCGGAAATCTTAAGGATTTATCTTTGTTTCTCTCGCTGTCTGTCTCTGATTATGTTTGTGTGCCTGCATGTATGTGCCCGAGTGTTTACTTACGTGTCCTGATGATGTGAAAACTGCTAGTGAATGGTTGAATAATGACCAGTAGTGACAGAGACAGAAGCTTTGAGGCCCTGGATTTGCTGGGGGTTTTTTTCTCAGCCTCTCAGCACGCAGCCAGGCAGAGCCAAAATGGCTCTGCAGGGTCAGCTTTGGCCCCCTGACAGGCTGACGAAGCGAGCGCTTTCTGTCAGGAGCCAGGCCTATTAAATGATCAGAGACTACGTTCCCCTGATGCCGCTCTGGCTGAGAGGCCTCAACTCCCTCCTGGAGGCTGGCCCAGCTATGTGTGTTTGTGTGCGAAATTAGGGCCGCACGATATATCGTCTCAGCATCGGCATCGCGATGTGTGCATGTGCAATATTCACATTGTAGGACGCACTATGTCAATTTAGACAATTTAAAAGACAGAAAATACAGAAAAAAAAAGATATTGCATTGACAGTTTTTTTTCCAATATTGTACAGCCCCTCGTAAAATGTATGTTTGGCTGTATTTAACTTAATTTTCATTTGCCCTTGGAAGTGCTTGTTTTGTATAAAGATCCATTCTGATAATTCAGTACTCTCTATTATATGATACTAAACACCATCATCCTTGCATGCTCATCCTAAACGTGTGTTAAACAGAAGCATAAATAGAGCATACACAAACATCAGCGTGTGTGTGGGCTTAGACAACAGGGTGTTGTGTTGTATCTTGTGCAGTAGCCCAGGAGCTAGATTTATTCCTACAGAGCCATTTAGAGCAGGCATGGCTGTGAGAATTTGTTTGCATGCTGTGAAGCTGAGAGAAACAATGTATTCAGACCCTCAAATACTCTGTTTCTGTCACTGCTGGTCATTATTTGACCATTTGCCAACTGTTTCACATCAACAACTATGAAGGCTTAGATACACCAGCGCAGTGAATCATAAAGAAGGACACTCAAACACATACTGTAAACAGGTTGCTGCTGCTAGCTGGCCCTTGTTATGTGACAGGAAGCAGTCTTGCATGTTAGCTGTTGCCTTCACACAGCTCCTTTACTATTCACCACAGCCATTGTTATCGACAGAGCTTAAACAAGCCCCACTGTGTTAAGTTCACAGATTCTAAATGTATTTCCAATGTTGTTATACAGTACAACCCAGCCCTGCTCAGGAAGAGCTACTTAAACCTGATGTCCAGGAACCTTGAGGTGTGACCAAGCGCTGTGATGTGATCGATCATGCTTGCTTGATTATGATTGATCAAGCAAGCATGTAGTCACATCTGTAAACATCTCAAAAGGTGATTTTCATGGTTAAGGATCTTCGACTTTGTGAACAACACTTCTAATTCACATTCAAGTCTATTTATCAAGGTTTTTAAAGTTCTCGGTTACTCAATTACTGGATGACTACCCTGTCGGATTTGTTATTTCAAACAGTAGTTTTTATGATAGTATGGCGTGGCAGACCAAAAGAGGCCATGAGTCAGTAATTTTCCCTTTTTTATTTACCAAGACCTCACCCAACTCCTCATTCTCAATATTCCCTTTCTGTCTTTTGTTTTGTATTGTTTTCACCCACTCAGTGTCTTTGTGGTTGGAAATGATGAGTTGCGTATGGCAGACAGACAGCTCCAGATTTTATTAGAAAACCATCCACAATAACACTGCATAATGCCATCTCCAGGGCTATTGTGTTGGTTTGTATCTTTGTGTGTGTCTGTACATATCTTCTTTTTCTCTCACACTCTGTCTCTGGGCATTGATTTAGTACTTTTTGTGTTTAATGTATTTACTTACTCTCTAAAGTAAAACAGGATTTCAAGTATTTTGAGAAGTCTCCCATGTTTATTAAAACATGTTTTCTTACTAATTTATTGGGTGAAATTTGAGAAATAGAACCTAACCATGAAATATCACACCAGTGAAAACTGTAAACGTGCACAATTACTTAATGTTATTGAAAATTTGAAAAGAAAAGTGTTTCTTTATAAAACTAAAATTACTTGAGTAGTTTAGGTGTGTGTGCCTGTGTAGAGTGTCATTAATCAAGTGGAGTATTATTGTTTTCAGCATCCCGCCCAAGTCTACGCATTACCATTTTAATGACATTACTCTCCTATTAATCTGCTTACCACACAGCCACTGCCGGTGCAACTTATAAAACTATCAAAGACTTACTTTGATAAAAAAAGAAAAGAAAAAAAAACAAGGCCATAAAGACAGAGGGAACAGTAATTAAAAAACCACTCTAATGAAAGAAAACTCATAAACAAGAAATAGAAGTAAAAGAATGGAAAAAGTGCATATGCTGCAGTCTTGAATTAGACATGTGACAAATAAACGGATCCTCTATACAGCACAGAGGAACTAGTGTGTGGCGATACACAGTCATACCCAATGCCTCCAGCGATACTCACCATAATTGTAACTGGTGTATGTTCCCCAGAGTCTAATCAGATAACTAAATTAAAGCTGCCATCAACATCTTAGGGTCTAGATTTAGGATCTTGGGAAACCGTTTCAAAATGGTTTTTAATGTCTGTTTGAAAATTGAAAACCATTTTCTCAAGCATCCAGGCATCGTGAAGCTGGGGTTCTTTATCACTGAGATGTTCTCTAAGACTTTTCTTTATGATTCAAATGATGAGCTGATTAACCTTGGTCACCAGGTCTAATGAATCTGTGAAATTCATTTACACGGGGTATAGGAGGAGGACTTATGGGTATCTACCGTGATGAAGGGCAAATAAGGCCCGTGGTCTGCGCTTGGCCACTGGACTTCTTAAATCTGGGGCCTTCACCTCAATTTTCAACATATATGTAGGTGAGAGCTGGATTGAAAGTAACACTTTTCATTTTAGGAATTTGTACATGGAGATCTTCATACACAGATAACATATACACAGAATGCAGTTGTAGTACAGTTGCATTCACAAATGTGTTGGCTCTGTGTTTACTAGGAAAAACATGTACAGGCTGATGTAACATACATACATAATATGTAATACTTTAATTACGATTATTTTTAGAATATACAGCTGTTTCTCTAGTGGGCAAATTTTCTTCTATGAAATCATATTAATAAAAGAAAATGTTAATTTATGCACCCCTTTATATATACAGTTAAATGTATAACTACAGGTAGGGTTGCAAATTTCTTGCATTTTCTTTAATCGATAGTTGAACATATTAACAATCAATAATTGATTAATCATTAACCAAAATTTAAAAAAAACACACATAATTTTTTCTCATTTCCGTTTCCCACTGACTGCTTCTTTTTCTGTGGCACCAGTAGTTTTTCTGAGCTGCAAAGATGAAGTTAATATATATGAGCTCCGGAGAAATGATACACAAAACATAGGCCATGTTGTTGGTTACTCGGTTAATACATTTTTAATCAGTTCAATTGTTAATGGCATTTAATCGATAAATGATTAATCATTAACATCCCTAACTACAGGGCTTCAGTCTAGCCAACCAGAAATGGTGTGAACAGGTGTTACAAGAGGGAACTGCAAAAAGGCTGCCTATGGGTAAACGCTTGTCACTCACTCTCGAGCAAAAGGTGTGTGTCTACGCTTATGAATGTGTGTGTGTAGAATACAAAGATAGCTTGCTGACTGTTTTCCTGATTATAACACACAGCTTAAAGGAGACACAGCTATTCCAAGATTTGTTGTTCCTCAATGGCAAGCATGGTTTGAGGTTTGGAAAACAAAGAAGTATGCTCAGTTTAACCAATCACAAGTTCACTAAAAGGCTTAAAAAGTTGTTGAAGAGACTGAATATCAATCCTCTTTAATAACAGGTGACCAAATAGTATATAACACATGCAGTATGAGTGACAAGAAGCAACTACTCTAAATCTGATTTTTGTTGATTCCATCCCCGCCTCTGGAAGAAAGCAGCAGAGCTCTTTGCTTGACGGAATTGGACGGAACCGCCGAAACAACATGAAGGAAGGCTACTCCGTACTGTAACAGGTTATCTCGGCCTTTATGACCCAACAGCACCAGTTATCATGACCAAAATGTGAATGTTTGTGTAGCTTGGTTCTCAAATATCAAGTATGTGACCATGAGTTCACCTCCCCTTTTCTCTAAGTAAACCTAAAATATTTTGTTTAAGGGGTTAAGGAGTTTCTGTCACCAGCTTCCTACTTCCCATTTGCACTGACGGTCTGGTTTCAGAGCAGAGTTTTGGAAAAATCTACACATCTGTGAGCTGATGGCCAGCAGATCTAAAGGCCTCAAGGGGACATGAGTACGTTACTGTCTGTTTTTGAGTCTCCAGTTGGAATAAATAACTTCAGATGTCTGTTAATCTGATAATTCCTGTAGTTGAGCATGTGGCAGAAAATATTGGCGTACTCTGTGAACATATCAGACTTTGATACAATAAAATGCCTGAAAATAATATCCAAAAGCTTCATTTGCCTCACCTCTTTAATGATCAGTTTGCCTAATAAGAAAATATAAGGACCACTATTTGAGTCAGTTGTAATCAACTGATTAGAATTGATTAGGGTATCATGCCAAATGTTCTGGCAAAATGTCACCAAATTGACTTTACTCTAATACGATTCTGTCATAAAGGGATATGAAAAAAAATCCAGACCTGTCATTAGATCAATCTCAACACTGTTAGAGTATGCCACTGTCAATTCAGGTCAAATCTGTCTCAATGTAGACACGATCATTAAATGGAATTTTTGCTTTAAGAGAGGCATAATGGAGGAAGAGATTCTGTCAGGTAATGGAAAAGAAACAGAAAGGTTGTGAAAGTGAAAAGATAGGGAAAGATTGTATGAATGCCTGACTTGGGTTCAGATAACGGAGGAGAGAAAATATCATACTGTATAGAGATGTCAGGCTGTTATGAAAAGTGCCTGGTTCCCATTTGTGTTGGCTTACATACACGGATAAACAGATAGAAGCGGCAGGAGCTGCTGTTTTGGGTTCTGAATCTGAGCACTCAGACACGTGAAAGCAGCCTGACTGTAAATCACATCCACCCATTCCACTCCTCCCTTCCTCTCAGTCGCTTATTTTCTCCCTCTCTTTCATTCCATCTCCCCACTCTTTCACTCTGTGGTTCTGTTTTCTCAGCAAATCTATGCAAGTGTCATTTTTGATATATGCATAGATGCTCTGACTGGAAGAGGATTCCTGAAAGTCCCATCTCGGCAGCCCAAATGTGCTGTCCAAGAAAAGGTCTTAGTGGCTTATCGTGTGCTGAGAAGACCCATTGACATAATCCTTAAGCAGCTAGAATCCAGAACATCCATCCCTGTCAGCCATTGTTCTGCTCAGGAAAACAGATAGTGTGTGTTTGCCTGAAAGCATGGCACATACATATACACATGTATAAACGATGCTGCCCACCCGTCCATGCTTCCATGAATCATTGTTTGTTGCGCACTTCTCTATCTGACTGTGCTGTCCATGTGTGGTTATGTGTGTGTGCGCCTACATGCCTCTAGGAAAAGAATAATAGTGCCTTGAAACGTGGAAATATATCTTTATTTAGATGGTGGCGAGAGGAAGAGAGGCTTAACATAGTTCTCTGTCATTCTATTGTAAAATTAACCAAAAGAGGACTGAGCCCATTGTTGTCAGTAATCCAACTATTTCCATTTCAAAAGCAGAACTAAGTGGCTGTGATGGACACAAAAGCAGCCTATTACTACTGTCATTTTGTTCCTGTTGGATCACAGGACCATGTTCGCCATGGGATGTCCATGTAGTCAAGGAGCAAACGTCACATGGTACACCAGATAAACTTGTGAACCCTTAATTGGGAATTAGTGCAGTACATCAGAACTGACAAACACTGTTGTAGTCAGGGTAAAAGTGTGTGCAGTTGTGGTTCTCGGTTTGTGTGTGGGAGTGGGTAGGTGGGGGGGGGGGGGGGGGGGGGGGGGGGGGGGGTGTTCCCCTGGCAACCTGACCAGGGTCAGGATGTCATACTGTTTCACCGGCTGAGTCTGCTGCCATATGCAAATGAGGCCTGTGCCAGCCTTCAAACATTAGCATTAGTGTGCATTTGCATAATATCAACTTTTGCCTTTGGAGAAGTAGGGCAGGAGGGAGAGAGAAGAGGCAGAAAGAAAGAATTTGAGTTTGAAAAGAAAGAAAAAAAAATTATTTCACAAAAAATAGGAGCACCAGGAGTAAAAGGTAGCCTTGCTTTTTTTTTCCTGAAAATACATAAACAGATAATCAGTCATTCACACGAAAGAAATGTACCTATGTGGTTGCTGAGAATGCACTCTGTGTTAATGAGGTTGATACATTTTAAATATGTTATGATCGACATGATGTGCAACAGCAAAAACATTTCATGTTTTGAGGGTCGAGTACGCAGGCACATTGTCGTTAGAAGCGAAAGAAAATCATAAGATATGTCTTTCACGTGTTTTTTGTGTGCTGTGCGTATGACACAGATTTGTCTCCAATCAGCCTTCCACAAACCGAGCCATTCTCTGGAGATCAAAGAGCCTACTCTCTCTAACTAGCTTGCTTGTGGATCAGGTGTTGAGATTCCAGCATGCACCACTTTCTTTATCTGTGGATTACACTCTCTCTGTCCCCATCGCTCTCTCAGTTTCACTCTCTATTGTTTATGTTGCACCACTGCAGCCTGCTTTTTTTTGTCTCTGCTACTGTAGGGGACAAAACGGACAATCAGCTGAAAGCAAAAGTAATCTCAGATAAACAAACTAAATTTTCAGAATTTTTGCTCATTAGTTCCTCTTTATCTGTGTATTTATGCGTTTGCTGATTGTGAAGCTGAAAAAAAAAGCTTTCTTTAAAAATGAGATTACTCTAAAATGATTTTTTGGTAGGAATGAAATTGATTGCAGCATATCGCCTGCTGCTTTGCAAAATCAGATCGGATTATCAAAGAACACCAACTGCGAATCTCGTTTATAGAGATATATACAGGATACTGTACTACACTTAACTAATGGTGGCTCTAATTAAGGCATGAATGAAGGAGGGATGGATGAAAACCATGAGGGTTTTTAGAAAATCTGTGAAAATACAAAATACAAACACTTTACATGTATCATCCTGTGTATGTGTGTTTGTGTGTGTGAGTGCGTCCCAGCCAAATCTGAGGAAGCCTGTTAGGCACAGATAAATGTCTGACGCTCCCTGGGGTTCGCTTTTAGTTCGCAGAGTGTAGTTTTTCACAGTGATTGGATATCGACAGAGGCATCATGCTCTGGGCCATAAGTAGACTTTACACACTTTCACATTGACACAGACACATATGCACACAAGCACACACAGATGAAATAGATAATGTATGGATGTTAGGATATTTAAAGATCATCAGAAAGTTGTGTAGATCAGGATAGATGAGGTTAAACTTAGCAAAATACATTTTCCAAATGTGCTTAAAATCCTGAGAGAAATTACTAATAATTAGCTTTCATCTGTCCATATTTCTCTGTCTTACTTTATCCTTATTTACTGTAGTTGCTTGCTTGCCTCCTTACTGCCGTACTTACTTGCCTTGCTACCATTTTGCAGACTGAGAGAGTGGGTGATTGTCCATATGTAACAGTTTTCGTTTCAAATCCCTTTTTTGTTGCTCACTGCTAAAAGCTGTTCCCCTCTAGGTGCCACAGAGAAGAACCTGCAACAAGCAATGACCATCTTTTTTTCCCTACACTCACCCACTTCTCACCTCCCGTTTCATTGTCTTCCCTGCTGCTTCCTCTGCTTCTCCTCATCCGTGCCCTCCTCCTCATCTTTTCCGTTCTCTTCCCTATCTCCCTATTTTATTTTCACGTTGAACAACTGCCTGCTGTGAAGGCTTACGCAACATCCTCTGCCTCACACTCGCAGACACAGTTAGAAAGCACAAGACATTCGCGTACACAAACCGCCTGACAAAAACAAAGGGATAAAGGAGAGCGCGTTGACGAGAAGAAGAAGTGATGAGAGGGTTTCACTTTGATTCACACGAACCATAACTGTATTTTGAACCGACATCAGGGTTTATTAAACAGTCGGTGTCTGTGATACATCTGGTGGTGTAATATTTACATATTTTTGGTTTTGATTTGACACCAGGCCAGATATTTGATTAGCTGACAACAAACAACCAAGTTGTGTGTTGCTCCTGAGAAACTGTCTGTGTACTCTGCTTTCATAGGATTCCGTCTATTTTTACATTCTTACTTAACTGTCTGAAACCTTAGGTAAGAACATTTTAAATAAAAAGCCTCATCATTTTATGCCTGGAAAGAAACAATCACATATCACACTATAAGGCATTCTATGTATTGTTTTGACCACTTTGTTTGAAACTGGAATATCTACTCTGGAGCAAAGTGACTATAAAGTGTTTTGTTTGGTGTGCAAATTGAGGTTTTATATGGACACGGTACGAGATCGCTGCTGTTTTACTGGGTAAAGTCAGTTAATAAAACTAAATTAGCAAATAAAAGACAAAAAGGATTAGGTAAAGATGCATAAGGAAGACATCTGTCGTCCATTGTATATCAACCTGTTCAGTAAACTTTTCATAAGCTACATATTTTTTTTTCCAAGTGTTTGCTTAGTGATTTTTGTTTGTTTTGGCCTTCTTTGATTTCCCAGTTGGAAACCTAAAGCATCCATATCGATTTCCTTTAAAGCCTCTGTTTGCCACCGCAAACACAAAATTGGATGCTAGTTGTTTCAACTATATGGTAAATCATGTTTTCCCACCTTTCTCTTTTCCTGTGTGGGTTTCCTCTTTTTTTTTTTTTTCCATTAATCTGTAATTTGAAATATTCAGTAGTGACTTAGTGGTTTATTTGGAGGGGTACTACATTCAGGTCAGTAAATGTGTCTAGTATATATAAAAGATGTAAAGCTTGTCTCCCTATAGGGGATTTGTTGTATTATGCATTGAGTCAGTTACAGTACAGTATCTGCTGCACTTGATTCATTTTATAGCCATTTTTGTTGCGCGTTGCAGTGTTGTAGTAGGTCGATTTGTTGCACTCAATTTCCTTTAATTATCAGCTCTTAAATCTTCGGGCCTCTTAAAATGATTTCGCAGTGTATAAACTGATCCAGTGTCTTCATAATAACTAAAATTGGACATCCTGCTGTCTCATAATATCAGCAAAGCACAGGTAATCAGTTTATTACAGCTACGGTATCATCTACTTCCAGATGAGTTTCGCTGACAGATCTAAAGCTAAACTTTAAGATCACACAGGCCATCAGGTAGCACAAAGATGACTTGTTGTCACAATCTTAGCTGAGGTTTAGATATTCTTCATGCAAATGCAGTTCAAAGAACAACTTTGTACTGTATGTGTGTGTTAGTGTGTACTGTACGTGGGCATATGTGTTACAGAGAATCCTTTAATCCCATATGGCACGCCGCATATTGTGACAGGGGCTGTCCCCGCCTACGGCTTTGATTTTGTGAAAGAAAAGATAATTATTTCACCTTTCACTTGAAATTCATTATCAGAGGGAGAGAGAGACAGGTAAATGACAGGTAATTGCTTTTCAGAGTCAACACCATTCTGCCTCCAATATACCAGAGCAAGCTGGGAGATGTGAGGAATAGAAAAAGAGCAGGTGAGGGAAGCGAGACAGAGACAGAGTGGGAGGAGTGAGAAGGAAGGGCTAATTTCCATAATGAAAAGGTAATAATTTGTGGTGTTAGTGTTAGTTTCAGTCTAGTGTCTATGGCGTGTCAGCTCCTTGCTCGAGGTCATTGTGTGGTACCAGCGATGCATACTAATTCATTAACAAAACCTCGCCCGCGTGGCCTGCCCCTTCTCAAGAATGTCAGTTTCACCTTCCCTCTTTCCTCTCATCTTTCCAATCCCACCAACCCCCACTCCCCGTCCCGCTGCACCCTCCACACCCTGATTCCACTCCTTTTCTTTTCCCACATTTTTCTTTCTTTATCTTTTTCTTGCTCCATCCAAGGGACCTATGTTGTAATAAAGAATACAAATGAACTATATCCACTCATAGAATCCCACCAAGGCTTTGGAATATCATTTCATCCAGTGCTCCCTCTCACTTGTTCTATTCTTACGTATCTGATGTATTCTCTTGTATCATCAATAGAAGCCTCTCCCTTCTCTTCTCTCGCACACACATACACACACAAACACAAACACAAACACACACACACACACAATCCCCTCCACCCAGCTACATGAATGATTTAGGAGCATGCACATTGACTATCTGCCACCTGCCTTGGGCTCTGCTCAGGCCCACCTAGCGGCTGCTGGCCCTGCATGTTAATGCCTACTGGATAGGGACTTGCATGTTAACATGGACTGGGACACTAGGCTAGCTGACAGAGTGACAAGAAGCTGACACTGTGCACCTCCACTGCTGGTTAAAGGGCTAAGATAGGATATCGAGGAAGCGCTGCTTTTAAGCCGTTTTCACTTGTGGCGTTGCACGTGTTCAGCTGAATTAACGGATGTAATGATTGACCTATTGGACACAAGTTGGACTTGGATAAGAGTATCCACTGAAGGATCTTAAAAGGACTAGGCCAGAACTGTTGCAGAATGGTACGGAAATGTCAAGTGAAAAAACATAGCCACTGTCCAAGTCAAAGGCAAGCAAAATGTATTCGGGAAGCTGGCGATGGGCGCTGCTGTTGCTATGTGACTAATGGAAACACATTTGAAGTGCACTTCCCCTTTGCTGGCTAAAAGTTTGACTGTGTTTTCTACTCCTGACACTGTGTGTCCTAATCACATGCTAAGCTCCCAGCACTGCAAGGAATGTGTTGCAGCAGTACGTAGTTTCTGCATGGTGAGGTTCTTTGTGTCGAGTCACACGCAGCAACACTGAATTACAGCACAAGAAAAGGAGTCACATGGATTGAAGAGGCTGTGGGTCTGTGCCTGCTGTGCATTTCACTCTGGTAAAAGGAAATGGAAATCATTAAGTATTTTTTTCGCCTTGGTGACAGACACATAAATGGTGCATTGAGTCATAAGATACACGTTTCTGTCACTGTACACATATAGATAAAAAGAGTGCTTTACTATGAATTGCGAGTTTAGAAGCTAATGTTAATTTCGTTAACGAAAACTGACTAAATATGTTTATTGGCAACGTTTTTCTCCACGACTAAGACGAGACGATGATGAGACGGAAATTATGTCATTAAACACTGACTAAATCAACACGCAACATTGTATGCAAATAAAAATAAAAACTTTTCCAAAATCTTTATTTTCGTTGATAAAAAAGAGGAGACCGAATATTATAGACTCACGGGAGGCGTGGCCTGAGCAGCACATTAGCAGAGCAGCAGCAGCAATGAGTGCTCCGCCTGTGTGTCTACACTGGAGGCGTTCAGGCGCAGTGTTGAGTTGTAGGTCACCCACGTTTTGGAAGCGCAATACACAATGACTGTAGTTACACAGGTCTTCACACTGGTCTTCAGGTTAACGTGTATATAGTGTGACTGAAACTTAAGCCATTATGCGGCCCAGTTATATTGATTAAAATAGCAGTGTATAACATTACCTTTCCTTATCATGATTGCTTTTATTCTAGCAAACCTTGCCTTGTTAAACCTTTAATATTGATGCCATGCGAATTAGCTTGCTAGACAAGAATTTTGTTAACCTTACGTCATTATTAAGTCCATGGGGCACTTTTTTTTTTGCTTTTCTCGTTAACACCGACCTCAGATCTACTTATTTCATTTTTTAATGCAAGCAGATTGCAATTTATTAGGCTAACTACTTTTATTTCTGTTGTTCAGAACAGAAAGGTAAGTTTATGCTTTGGGCAGCTAAAAAAAATGGTTTCAGAATGTTTTATTATCTGTACAGCTCTCATTATTTTATAATAGTTTTAAAGAGAGTTTTGGGCCCCAGTTGTTTAATTATGTTGGTTCAAAATAAATATGCAAATCAGAACATATATCTGGATGTATTCCTTAAATCGATAACATCAGACTGAACACTTTCTGCAAAGCTTTATTGGTAATCATTTAACCTGTGTTTTTCATCAGATAGTGAGAAGATAAAATCTTATGTGAAATAAGTTAAACTAAAATGACAAAGAAAATATTGCTTTTGGCTCGACTACATTGACTGAAATGTTCAATATAATCTGATGGCTAAAAAAGACTAAAATGTCAACATTGACTAAAGCTATACTAAAATAGTTACAGTTTTCTATGACTAAGATCTTTTAGTCAGCTAAAACTTGACTAAACAAACAAAAACAGGATGAGCTTGAGCTTGAAACATGATAATAACTAACAAGAACATTTGACACAGGACTAAGACTAAGACTGAATTTAAAAATAGAGAGAAAATTAACACTGCTTGAAGCTACTGTGATTATGAGAGTTGTGAGTTTATAATGAGAACATGTGAATCTCATTTAATGTATCATCACACTCTTAACATACATTCATCTGTAGCTTCCAGTGTAAATATCATTTCGCTGCTGCACTGTGCTTTTTCTCACTTTCCACACCCAGCCAGTGTGTGTTTCATTGAGGTGCGATGCGAGCTAGTGTCTCAGCTTAGACAGCAAAGGGAGGTAATTGAAATTCATTGTATGTGTATGGTCACTTTCTCCCCATTAATTTTTGTTTCCAACTCACTTGCTTTTCTAAATAGACTTCATTCTTTTTCAATATAAAAACATGTGCTTGAAGAATATTAATGTCTAACTTGCAGCCAATTTTAAGAGGTTGAATACATCACAGGTTTAGAGAAGACTGCTCCTGAATTTTAATTGGCATCTTTATTAATCAAGCAGACGTAATTTTAAAGAGATTGATGCATTTGCATTAGAATCAGCAAATCATTCTCTGTGATGAATGTCTTTTTGGTAATGTGAGCTCACACTTAACATCCTCTGTTTATTTGTAACTACATAAGATGGAAACTAATCTTTGTGCAGAACAGTAAACATTACCCTACTAGAAATGTTGTCTGTGGAAAACTAAATGTCAATTCTACAATTTTAATTCTTGAGTTGTGAACAGGTAAAATAACTCAGTTTGGGTTTAAAATATAGAAGCCTGCTCCAGTATTTAAGGTGTTGCTATTTGATTTATGCATGTATGTGTTCTCTAGGTGAGATTGTGGTCTGCACATAACTGTGTAAAAGGATTAACCCAGCTGGGTTGCATATCTCTTCCCACTATCTCCCACTGGCAATGCAGAGTGTGTCAAGCTGAGGAGGCTGTCAGTGGGTGGGCGACATATTCTCCACAACTAGAGGGGGATTTTATAGAGTCTGGCAACCGCTACAAATAGGGCACAGGCAGGCAGCTCCCCTTCCTCTATCCACCTCCCTCCGCCGTCTGGGCTTGTCACTACTAAAAGGGGAACAAAGGCGAGAGCAGCTAAGGGATTTGATTGTTCTTGTTTGGAGGAGAAATGTGTTGTTAGTATGTTGCTAGCATTTTAACAGGTTGTTCTGTAACATCCTGAACATGGGGTTACGCTTAAGGTGCGCAGGATGTTGGCTGGCTCATCAAAACATGCACTTGTTCCACGTTTCCTTTCCTCCAGATAATCAACTCCTGAATATTCTCTGTTGCTAATCTGGATGAGAAATACGCTGTCTCAGCGGTGGTCTGCCCCATGTCCCTTAAAGCTGACAGGCATGACTGCTAATTCAGATACAGACTCAACTGCGTCAACACTTTGTGTCTCGCAAATGAATCTGACATCTACAGTGGTGTTTGACAATGCAGTGTGAGTGCAGCTGACAGGACCATAACATAATGTGATGGACTACATCCCCTATACACAAACATTTGAAACAGTAAATGGCAAACGATTGCAGTAAACATCAACCGAGCTTATTTTCAAATGCTGAAGGGGCTAAATAGTGAGGTTCAATATGGTGGTAACACATACAGTATATACATAGCTGTATATAGATATACAAACATAGATATAATTAGTTGACTGAGAAAAAATTAATCAAAAATGTGAAAGTCAGACAAGTAATTTATCAGATGAAAATGGTTGTTTCCAGCTCCTTAAAAGTAAAGGTTGTAAAATGAATATCTTTAGACTGTTGCTTGAACAAAACATAACTTTGGGTTCTGGGAAAATGCAACGGCCATTTTTCAGCATGTTCTGACATTTTATAGACCGAGTCAATTGATTAATGGGAGAAATGAACAAATGAATTGATAATGAAAATTACTGCTTACATTGCTATTGCTCTGTGAACTTTTAGTGCAGAGACAACAGAATTTATACAAACACACATGCCCACAGAAGCAGCCACGTGCACACACACACGCGCATGCAGATGCTTCAAGTGTTGTTGATTGTGTTCATTAGCACTCATAATCCTGGTTACTGTCATCAAGTGAAACAGTAATTGTTTTGGGTTTTTTTTTTTTGTTTGTTTGTTTTTTGCATTAGAAGCTGTTGATAAGAAGATTTTATAAGACAGGAAACATAATCGTGCCACTTTCACCACTTACCGTTTACCTCTCAATTAACACAGGCGTACATTCACCCTCTAAGAGAAATAAGTGAAATGCTGCAGCATACAGGGACACTATCTTGATTACTTTGTTTTGCTTAAGTGGACAGCCCTCCTTTTTACATAACTTGTTCGCAAGCATGCAAGCGAGAGACTGAGTGAGAGCTAGTGAGAGAAAAAGAGAATGACTTCCAATGTTTTCTTGTTGGGCACTGAGGCGTGGATAAATATTCTACTTGTAACAATAAGTGGAAGAGACAGAGGTTGTCTGAGTGTACCTCAACTCCTCTCCTCTGTTTTCTTCTCGTCTCGTCTCCTTTCCTGCTCACAGACTCGTTCAAGATCCGCTATAGTTTTCGGACTGCTGGGAAAGAGCTATTTTCTTTTGTTTAAGCAATAACTATAAGTTCTCAAACTAGCAGCACAAAAAATGAAGATACATAGAAGATATGCCATGATTGGACTGGATAGTTCTACATTTTAGTTTCATTTCTAGTTTCTTGTTTACCTTTTCAGTACTCTAGTTTAGAGTGTCTATTACTTACATTAGCTGATATGGTTATTATTAAACCGAGTGTCTTTGTATGAGTCTATTAGCCCTGAGCTCTGTTTATGAACAGTCCTGCACACTCACACTCTAAAAAAAATCTGCTGCTCTGCTCTGCTGGTTGTCGGCGGCTTCTTCCAGCCAGCATAATGTCGGTGACAGTTCCATTGCCGATTTCCACAACAAGTTCCTTGTTGTGATCAAACACGCAGGCATTTATAATTCCTTTGACATTTTAAACCTCAGTACATATAGCCATGCTGAAGTCACAGTAGTGTGTTAGGCTATACCTACAAATTAATGGCTGTGAGCAGTGTGGAAACAGAGCGAGGGACTCTTGTTGGACATGGGGATTTGAAAGCCAGCGTGTTGTCTCCAGTGGTGGATGCGTTCAAAGCTCAGTGGCTACAGGCTTTATCTCTCCACAGGGAACTTTAGGGAGAGAAGCACACAGAAATACACTACGAAATACCCTCACAATAAAAATACACTATATAGTACACACAACTCACTCTATTATACTAAATTATAAATATTTGAATGGTTACATGTCGAGCACCATATCTACACCTGTATAAACACAGAGTTGGAGTGTGTTTTTCTTCACTTTACATGCTGTACCGGTCACGTAAGTCTCATTTTGAAATCTACTACATTGTTATTGTATGTTAAGTGTTTTAACGAAACAATTTACCACATACTTTTTCTCACACAAGCCTTGTACAAACATATAATCCACTTCAAATGAACACCACTAATCCACTGTTAAACTGTGAAACATTTTGTGGTATGATATTTGAGAGATGTGTGTGTGTGTGTGTGTGTGTGCATCTGTGATTGTGTTGGGTAATTGCTCTGCCAGTTGGTGGACAGACAGATTGCCGTGCAAGGCAGCAGACTGGCATGCAGGGCACTCTGGGGACAGCAGACACTTTGCCTCCCCTGGGTCATTGATGAGGGACACAGGACACCACGGGGGGCAAGCTGACACCTGGGTCACTCTGAGAGAGTCTGCACCTCATCTGCTCTCTTGGTTTCACTTTCCAGCTCTTAATGTTCTCTCTAGACATTTTGTAGATGCTCTTTCTACATTAGTATGCAAGGTTTGGATGTTTTCTTCACATGCACAGCTTTCATGTTTGTGTATTTAAATGTGACATTGGGAAACTGCTCAGATCCAGACTGAGTAATAATGCAAATAATTGCAAATGCCAGAGAAATTGGGTAGGAATTTCTGAAAAACAATGCAGCAATTTCGAAGGTGTTTCAACAAGCTCAGGGAAGTAAGTGGCACAACGCAATCTGTGTCTGGGAGTAAGCCAAGCATTCAAGCAGTTCAAAACAAACACAAAATAATATTTGCACCTCATGTGTTCCTGTGCACATCCTCTAGATAGTACATACAGATAAAATCACAGATCTCAGCCAATAGGAGCGTGAAGTGAGGGTCTAATCACCTATATTGTAGGCAATTAAGGACTTTCGTTGGTTGTGATGATACTGCAGTAAGTTGTTAAGATCCTTAATGCCTTGAGATGATTGTATTTTTGTGGTACATAAATATATACATCCTGGGATAATTGAGAATGCATCTGCTGTAACTACTTATATGTCTCACTTTATAAAAATAGGCACAGAGTATAAGACACTTTTGTCTTTAATAATAGCATCCTCAACAGGGCTGAACCCGTGAGATGATGATGGGATGTCATCACAAACAACAGCTCACTTTATTTCAGGTGTGGTTCTAACCCATTGCTACCTCAAGCCTATGTTCTCATGTTAAGTGGGGATGAAACATTGATGCTAAAAGGAGCTGCAGCCTTGATTGGAGCAGATGTGACATGTTTGTCAAATGACCTACTTCTGTCCCTATTATGAATTAAAATTGTATGATGGAGACTGTGGCGTCTAATGAATGATACATGGTGGGGGTGGGGCCAAGTGGATGGAAAGGGAAAACAAAGGTTACATGGAAATAAATGTGTATGTTTTTGTGTGTATGTTATGTTGTACATACTGTATGTGGATAACAGTGAGTAAATAACACATTCTAGTTCAGGCATCATAAAAAAGATTGCATTAATGTAGAGAGTATGCACAAACACAAACAGGCATACTGACCCACACACCACCCACCATGCCTGAGCGCTAATGGCTCTTTAATTGGTTGACTGTTTGCAGGGAGGTAGCTGTAGACAGATGTTATCTGGCCCTGCTCTCTGTAGGAGGTGAGAGTGGGGCTCTAATGGTCTGTGCATATGGAACCAGGACTTGGACCTCAGGGTGGGGACGCAGCCTGCTGATCTGGCCCCTTTAGCTACTTAGCTGCTGAATTAGTTAGCGTGGGAAGAAAATTGACTGAAGGAAGATTAATTTCCACATTTTGTATCAGACTGTATTGTGCCAATGTCAGCAAACTGTGTGTCCGCTGCTTGTGGTAACACTTTTCTTGCCCTTATGGACAAACACAGGTTTTAAGTGGGATGCTGTTTTTGATAAATGGACAGTGGCTCCTCTCAAGAAAAGTTGTATGTCTGTCCTGCCCCCCGCCCTCATTTCTCTTTCTTAGTGACTCCCTCTCTCCCTCATCCTCCCCCTCTTTGTCTCTCTCCTCTCTCTCCATCTTACTTGCTCCCTCCAGCTCAGTGAGGCACAACTGTGTGTCGTGAGAGATCATATCCTCTTGACCTTGCTCCAGGAGTTCTGATATATTTCATCTCTCATCGATTTTCTATCCTCTGCCATTTTTTTTATCGCCCACTCCCTCCTTTCCATGGCCATCTTTCTTCCTCTCCACAAAATCATTTTCATCTCTCATCCCATACAAACGTACTAACAGAATTTCTATTAGTCAGAAAGAAAAAAAAGAATGGAAAAAGCAAGAAAGTAAGGGGATGGGACAAGATTGCATTTTCCATCAGAGTGAACTCTGAGAAAATAGAAAAATACAGGTATGCTAGCGAAGTAAAGATGAGAAAAGAGGTGGAAAGGAAAATCAATACATTCATGTGCACACACACAACAAGGTGTGTGTTTTATGGATGGGCCCTACTTACAAAGCAGCCATTTACCTCTATACAATAACAGCAACACTTCACTCTGAGGTCTCTTTAAACACTCGGGTGTCACTACCTGTGAGAAGAAAAAGGGGGCACAAAACAACTTCTTTCACCAAGTGACTTTTTGACCTTGGTGCCCCTGCTAATGTGTTTTGACTAACACAGTCTGTCCCATTAGCATCCATGCTGTTGGAGGCCACAAGTTCATCCACCGTATGGTGTAATGGTCAGGGTTCAGGGTTATTGTTACGCAGGCAGCATAGGCATCGTGTTTACTGTCCATGGAGGTGACTTGGCTCGCGACCTGCTGCCCTGCTGCATCTGGGCCCTCCCTTTGGAATGGCTCTTTGTCGTTTTGTGCATCCGACCTTAGCTGTCACTCAAATCCTTTCATTACCTCTCATTGGTGTGCTTCATGCCTTGTTAGGAATGAGTAGTGAGAATAAACACAGGCTGCAAGATGGCAAAACAAAAGACGTCTCACAGAGGAATACAGTGGCCAGACTATTACTGTCAATTGGTTTCATCATTTCCCTTCATTTCTTCATACACACATCCCTGCAGTGATCATCTCCCAGAGAGCAGCACCATTTCCTAGTCAAAAACATGAGTGAGTCAACATATCTGGGGGGGGGGGTGGCACTAACTAAGCGGCAAGAACAGACTCCCTATTGATTTGTCGGCTTGATTCAAAACAGGGTTATGCAATATCTTGCGCCATCTTCCTCACCATTATAACTAATTATTATCTTAATTTACCCATCAAAAAAATTTGGCACGTGTGTGTGTGCACATGCATGTGTGCTTATGTAATCGGATGAATTCATGCACTGCCAGATATACTTATTGTTAGAGAGATAGAGATTTGGACTGTTTTCCTCTTCATTGAGCAAAAATTAGAATTTGGCTTAAAATTCTTTGTCTCATTGTTTTTTAACAATAATGCTGTTTGCTGTTGTTTTCATTTTGTTCTCTTATTTATTTTTTCTTTTTTGTCATCTGGTGTTTTTATGCCTCCACGCTGGCAACAGCCGTGGCCGGAAGCATTATGTCTGTCCGTCCGTCCCATTCTCATGAACGCAATATCTCAGGAGCGCCTGGAGGGAATTTCATTATATGTAGCACAAACGTCCACTTGAACTCAAGGACAAGCTGATTAGGATTTGGTGGTCAAAGGTCAAGGTCACTGTGACCTCACAAAACATGTTTTTGGCTATAACTCAAGAATTCATATGCACACAAATGTCTAATAGGATAAAATCATGAAGTTGAAAGATGAAATGAAGTGATGACATTTTATATCCAAAATGTCACAGGTCAACTTCACTGTCACATCATAAAGTTCTGCAAAAACACTTTTCTGGCCATAATTCAATGTCATAACTCAGGAACAGAAGGGGAGATTGTGACCATATTTCACTTTGGTTGGATGCTGGATTGGTAACAGTAATCTTGGTGCCCACTTTGATGACTGTATAGATCGTCTGTGCTGACTGGTTGAAGATGTGTGTGAAGCATCCATGTTTTAGAATTTGTAGCTTCTTTGCAGCAACATCCATATCTGAAGCTTTGTCTACTGTCCTAGCTACAACTTTGTGTTCTATCAGAATCAGCTTTATTGGCCAAGCATGTGAACACCTTTTATTAAATTCCTTCAAAGTCTTCACTACAAACATTATATAAATCTGGACAGACAGACATGAATGTAAACTGCAGCTTGACTGGTTGGTGGAGGCATACCACCATGAGGCAGTATATCTAGTTCTATAATAATTGGAGACAGTGGGGTCAGCTCAGTGTCAGTCCATGTTACATTTTTAAGTGCATGTTTATGCCCGAGTGAAAACAGTCAGGTCATTCTCTTCTTCTTTGTTACTCTGCCCCTTATGCTGTCTGTCTCTCTTTCTCATTGCAAGTGTGTGTGTGTGTGTGTTTGTGTGTACATGTTCTGTCTTCATGTCCCCTAGCAGGACTGTCTGGCCTGCTAAAAAGGGAAAGGTTAGAGCACTGCCGCTTCCCAGCCTTTCCTCTAATTGGCATTTGTAGAAAGACTGCAGATAAATAAATAATTAAAATGGAAAGTTCAATACACAGCAAATCACATCAGATCCTCTTCTTTTCTATTGATCACATATTGGTCTAGCAGAAATTGCATTCAATGATGTGCACAATTAGTTTTAGTAACGAGCTGATGGCCAGATCAGGTGTTTGGCAACTGTGGCTTGTGGGCAAAATGAGAACTGTGATAGTTCATGTGTCACTTGGTAAATTGCACAGTTCACTTTGGTATTGTGACCATTAAAAAAAAAAAATCTCTCTTTTGTGTCATTTTCCTTGAATGCCTCTCTTAATGATGATACTGTTTAATGCAATTCATATTTATTTAAACGGTTTCATTTTCTCTGTATTGTCAAAGACAATGTGATGCAAATTGACTTAAACTCTATTGTAGCTGATGAGTGAAAGCAGCTTTCTGTGTGCTGATGATCCACCCCGCACTCAGTCAGCACCAAATCAGACAGTTGTGAATCCCTGTTTAAATGAACAGAGACAAAGGAAGGAAGAGATTTCTTGTTTTTATTTTAAGATATTAAGGAGGGAATGTTGTGACTGCAGGCGAGATACCAGTGACAGTGAAAAGAGGCAGCGTATTGAGGTATCAGATTTAGGCACAGAAACAATCAACAATAACAATATGTCAACTCAACCTCATATTATTAGCAGGCTTTTCTTTCAGGATGCATCGATCACTGCAGAGGCTCCCTCATCAAGTGATGCGGAAAGCGCTGGCTAGAACAATGTATTCACCTCTCCTGTTTATTTTAACAGGGCATTCACTGAGTTCACGAGTCATTCACACTTATCTCTTAAAACTAGACAACAGACAACTGACAGTTTTTGTTTTGCTACAATAAGCTGGCTGGCTTCTTGGCTTAATTGGTAGAGCAATGACCTGTCGTCCTGATTTGTTACTGTACAAACACTGTGAATTCCAAGTGCACAACTGAAGTTAAGTAATGATTTCCCCAGATATTTAATTAAATAGTACCTTATCTAGAGTGGAACATACTGTTTTATTGAAGGTTTTGCATCTTCTATTAGTGAGGTAACGATGCAAAAACAGGAATTTTAAGTATTTTATTACCATACTTTGAATACTTAAAATACAATTTTTACTCTTTACCACATAACACTTCTTAGTTGCTGAGCCTTTATCCAGTGTCAACACCCAGTCCGTGCCATGTTTTCACCACTTTGTAGTGAAAGTTGTGTGGGAAATTCCTTTTCATGAATCACTTTTCTCTGTATCCGATCTGTGGCCTAACCTAACCCTGTCCATCTCATCATAGAGAGTGAAGGACATGGTGGTCTGTGTATTTTCATGGTTGGCTGGAGGAAACCTGAGTCTACCTGTCCCTGTGGAGAAAGAGAGGATTGTAGAGTGCAGGCCATGACAATCTATTCCCTTTGTGCTCATGGTTGGCCCCTCGCGGACAGCCGGTTTCACAGCTGACATTTACACACAACTCACTCAGGTCTCAGAGAGAGGAAAGACTGAAAGAGTGAGGAGGTATATGAGAAAAAAAAAGTAAGACTTGCATTAACTTGCATCTTAAGTTCAAGCGACAATCAGTCTTCTGCCCATTACAAAGTTCTCTACTGGAAAATTTACTCAGTATGATGTGCGCTAAACTGCTGTTATCACATGTTTACATGTAAGAGATAATGTAGAGTCAGCTCCATATTGCTTCTCAGCATCAACAAACTAAAGGCCAAAGTTGTCATCATCAGAACCAAAATGTAACTCTTTCAGATTAGCTTCTGATATACAGACTTTGTTGTTATATTAGTTACAAAACAACATACCCATTAACCAAATTAACCAAAGCCCGGAAATTAAATCTGACATTAATTACAGTTTTTGTTCTTTTTTTTCTGTTTAATTTAGTGAATCAGTAGAGCATTAACTTGTTGAGTTTCTATTTGTTGATAGTGTCTTGATTTGTGTGTGCATGTGTTAAGTGCATCATACCCACCAATGTGGAAATATGAATGTGTTAACATGTGTGTGTGCATGTGTGGATTTGCACTATCTGTTTACAGGTACTGTTGAAATGCAGTGTGTTCACAAGAAGCAGCACCGCATTTAAACAGCATTTCACACCATTTCGCACCATTAAGTGCTTGAAATACTCGTTTTCTTTCACAAACTGCATCATGTGTAGTGTTATTCTTCAATTCTGACTTCTCTCTCTTTCTCTCTCTCCTTTTTGCTTTCTCTCATAGGTGAGTTCCTGGACCCTGGCTGAATGTGTCTTGGTTGTGAGAAGCACTGAGTTGGTCGTCACAGTATGGACTTTATCTCATTTTACAATCAGTTTTGTCTCCCACTTCTTCAAGTCACTTTGTACATTTACTGTGATTCTCGGGCGCATCTGCACTTAACTTCCATGAGTAATGGCTGATTATAGTTGCGGGTGCAACAATAGATAATCATTAGCCATATGCACTGTGTGCTGGCATTGCTCAAGATTTAGAGTGCTGTCCATGGTGCTGAAAACAAATATATTGCTGCCAATACATTTGCGCTCAGTTGTGTAATAGCTCCATTGTGTGCGCAAGAATCTGTGGGAGCATTTGCCAGTGTGTACCAGTCCATCTTTGCAGCATGTGTGTGTGTGTGTGAGTGTGTCAGCGTGTGTGTGTAGCTCCATTATCTTTGCGTCTGAACAGTTTTCCCGTCCCATGCATCATCCACCCCCGTCTGTCTCCATGTCAGGCCTGATAACAGATCCTATTGCCCACAGAGATGACTAATCAATAACACACAACCATGGGAACAACAGCTTGCTGTCCACACTCACACACACTCGCACAAACACACAAACACACACACACACAAGGCGGAAATATTGGCTCACTGTCCGCAAACATTGCATTGACTGCTGTAGGGTGACAAAGAATCTGTTGTTTTCTGATTTCAGGATATCTGGAAGACTCACACTTCCACAATCCTCCCATCACAACAACCACTGTTACACCCACAGCTACACCACACCTTCACACACACGAAAAAAATGCATGTGCTCACACACACACCAATCTGCCAGTACACCCACAATCAGTCATGCATTATCAGCCTGACAGTATCACTGTGTGGTGCTGAGGATGTTTATTTTTTACAAAGAATCTTCAGTTTCTTTCTCCTTGCATCACGCTCACCATTTGTTCTGTTGCCTTCTTATCTATTCATGTTCTTCACTTTAATACTCTCCTAGTGCGAGGCCTGGTGACTTCTGTGGAAGCTAAATCAGGTCCTCAGCTGAGTGGGACTGCTTACTGATTTCACTTGATTCAATGCCCCTCACCTTCAATCAGTATCTCAGTCAGTCTCAATGGAATAACAGAGGATAGATGACAATAAATGCATAAAAAAGCCTTAGAAGATACTGACAAAGCACTTTACCTTCTTTCACCTTCTTTAGTCTCTTTTCTTCCACCTCTCACTGAGGTGTAATTCCCATAGACAGACTGGCCTGTATAAAAGCTTGTCTGCTGTCCTGATTCCCCCCTGAGGTGCCATTCTGACCCAATAACTCCTTCATTCCTCTCTCATACTTCATTCACTCCTCTTTTTGCTTCCTCCCTTCTCTCTCTCACTTGCTCTTTCTCCCTCCGGTGGCCAAAATGCTGTAATTGAGTTTTTTATTCAAGTCAATTAAAAGTGCAGGCCCGGCTAGAGACAAAACAAGTCTGCATAGTCGCTTTTTTTTCCTCGGGCTGCCTCGTTATTTATTCAATCCACTCTTTGTATCACTCAGTAGCTAAGAAAGCATGGGGTGTGTACTTTCATTTCATATGTGTCATTAAACTGTTTTGACATTGTTTACAATGTAATTTATCTTTCTCTATGACGCCTCCCCTTCCCCCAAAAGAAATCCTATTTAAATGGTAATTCAAACTTCCATTAAGTTGGGGCCTTTGTGAATGCCATACAGAAGTTGCTCTATTCCTCCCTTCTGCCTCAGCGGCCATCTGAGGCATGATTGTTTACTCCCAAAAAGCCAAATATTCATCAAACTGAAACACCGGCTGTGTTGTCTTCAGTTGATAATACTTTCCTATTCTCATTTAGCATCATATTTTTGTTGGCCACTGAAGTGATGAATGATAATGAAAGTTCACAGGGATCATCCCAGATGATAGAGCATCGTAACTATCAGTTGTCTGCTGATGCATGCATTTGCAATCAGAGGAAAGGTTCATGAAGGTTTGAATGAGCTGGTCCACTTCAGAATCCCAGTCAAGTTTTGGGTACAAATTGATATGCAGATGTTGACACAAACCGCGCCACATATCACTACTTAAATGTTTTCTCTCATTCGTTTACCGGATGGCAATTCAGTCTGTGCAACGTAGAGATAGTGAGAGTGAAGGTGATGCTTTTCATATGCAAATGAGTAATATGAGATCTGCAGCATTAAGAAAAGCAGAGAGATTTATGATGGCTGTGGGGCTAATTTTCTTTTAATGCCTTAATCAGCAAACTATTTGGTAGGTACAACTCTGAAATGGAATTTGGCCTCTTCACATACACATACACACGCACTCTACAGTATATTCCTCATACAGAGAGGAAGGTTGCAGGGTTGAAGTAGAAAGCTGGTATATCTGTTTTCCAGGTCAATTGTCTGTCAGTTTCTGATTCAGGAGCAGTTCTGTGTCTCCAGTGAGAAACTTAATTCAGCCTACTCCTCCATACTACCTTTTTAAAAGCTATTTCAGTTGGCAGATTGTTCATTAGTCATCGCACTTGTGATAGCCCATTATATCATGTTGAATTTTAAACACAGACATGTCCTGTTAAAAGCCCTTGTGTTGAAAAGAGGATATGGACTCTAAGATGCTGTTGAAACTCCACGTATAATGATAAAATACTTGGGTCCCCTTGAGGATTCTTGCTGACATTCAAGCCTTCTCATAATCATCCTCAAACGTCCCTGACCTTCAGCAACGTAGAGTTGCAGGTGCCAAAGACATGTTAGAAAATAGTAACATGATGGATTAGAGACAATTGTCGTCACACCGTGGACTGCGAGTGGGGAGGATCTTGTCGGGTGCCATTTTGTAAAAGTGTATGCACTGTCTCTCTCTCTCTGAGAGTTTGAAAACATAGTGACACATATCGACCTACTAGTTACAATGACCTGCACTGGACAGAATGTTAAATGGATTTACAAACACACTTCAAATGATTTCCTAAATACAATTATTGCCAACTAAGCTAACTTATTATGTGTTTTTAAACCATGATGAAGACATGAGTGGTTTTGCCATACATGTCACTTAACTGTATGGACGTGTGGGAAAGTAAACACCAATTACCAATTGACTGCTCCACTTCCAATAATGCAAACAGTGGTGGATGACATGCATAAGCAAACACAGCCCAGCTAACCTAAAGTCGTAAACATTAACTTCTACTCTCTTTGGTTGCATCCAGTGTTAACGTCCTGATTGTCAGCTTTTCATTATTTGCAGGACGTTTTCATGGGGGCAGTGGAAATGCCATGAATAACTGAGGGAAAATAATTGATGTTTCCTGCACACTGTGGAGGAGGATGTGTCTATTCAATCAATACCAGTATCAATACCAGCTTAACGATTCAACTGTAAGTGATTGGGCAAGTGGCTCAGGCGCAACAGGATAGATGTGGCTGGCTGTGAGATCATTTTTAAAACAACAACATATTGGCTAGTTTGTTTTGTCAGATTTTTTTTTCTTCCTTGGTCAAGTTATTCACCTCTCTTTTCCTGCATGCTTGATAAATTGGCATCTTCATGTTAGCAGTTTGGGAAAACTGTGAACCATTGTCGTATATTATTTGATGCTTGTAGGCAAAGCAATGTTAATTTTGGGAGGCGGGGCAGTTGTGCAGATTAAAATCAATTTCTGTATCTGGAAGATGAGATACTCTCCTAGAATAAGACACCAAACCCTCTCCTTTCTTATGAGGAGAGTCTTCAGATTGAGTTATTTCAGATTTTTAAGAATACAAAATTCTGATGAGTTAACCCATCAAACCAATGATGCCGAAAATACGAGTAGGAAAAAAAAGGCACAACAAAGACAGCTTTTTAGATGATGAGGATGGAATAAACAGAGATTGATATACAGCATCTTCTCTGCACATCTGTCCACATAGTCTGTGCTGTTGGAATATTAAATTTCAGAGAACAAATGCTTGCTGAACCAACTTATACCATGACATAACTGTAATGGTCTTAAAAATACTGTATGAAGTTAGTTAGTTATGTCCAGCACTAGGGACCTGCCTTCTTCAAAGATGGTATATCAATAACTGGTCTCTTTTTCTTCTAAATGGAAAATAAAGGTAATGCTTAGAGAGATGGCATTTTAAAACTCGCTCTTGTCAAATCCATGTGTCATTATTTTATCTTTTAAGCCGTTTATCTGCCCTGAATTAACAGAATATTGAAGCACTATCAGTAGTTGACATTTTAGAGTTCCTACTGCCTGACGTCCTTTAGCCTATCGAAACTTTTACTCATGAGCTTTTCCCGAGGGACTACTTTAAGGTTCCATGTGATGCAAGAGGAGCATTAGTGTTGTTAAATACATACTTTGGGAAGTCTGTATTATAATAATTTGATCCATCTGTCGTCCGTCCATCTGCACGATACAAAAGTTCAGTCTTCCTAGTTCACCCACCTTTCTTCTTTCAGATCTGTCTGTTTCCATGGTTACTGAAGACTGTAAGAGGAAGGTAGAAGTTGAATATACACTTTGAGTCTCTCTACTATTTTGACTCACCAGTCGGAAGTGCCAGGCTTAAAATCCTTAACCGGATTGTCCTGCATTTAAATGATCTTAAGGGTCCCGTAGGGGTGCATGCGGGCTGCTTGTTACTAATGCATTTTCACTGTTACTACAAGAACACAGTCAGGTTTAGTTTTCTTGTAACTCTCATTTGCAGTCTGTTTACCGTGCTCTTTGTTCAGCCTGCTTGTTTGTGTGTCATAAAAAATAAATAAATAAATAAATAAAAAGGTTTCTTGTACAAGCACCGCAGCAATATATCAGATTAGTGTGGCCACTTTGTGTTTACGGGATATTCACAAGCTGTCAGTGCAACAACTGCTGCAAACAATAGACACGATTTGCATGAATGTGCAGGCTAGTAGCTGGATCAAAAGCTAGACAGTCTCTAAGGTTCTTTTTATTTAAAGTATTCGGCTTTGAGAAAAATGTGTGCAAAAATTCCAATTTAACTTCAGTTGATAAGAAAAAAATCAACAACAACAACAACAAAAAACAAGAATAGGAATTGTGTTATGGCCGTATGGCATCTACTTATTTATTAACTTATTATTTTTAGAGTCTTTTACATGTTAACCAGTTTGTCGTTTCCTAATATGATACTCATTAGTAATTTAAATGCTGATGCAAGCTTAATGCTGCCTTTATTTCATACAAAGAACACTCTGATCTCTCTCTGTAGATAATCTATAATCTATGACTTTTTTTTTTTTTTTTTTAACGGAAAGCCTTTGAAGCTCTGAGGGTTGTAGTGAAGACAATGATGGTGAGAGTGTGCACAAGAAATGGTGGGAAGTTCTGAAAATGTTGAGAGTGGGATCATGTCAAATCCTCTTGCTTCACCTTTTCAAATTACTCTCTTGTTATTTCTTATGTCTATCACTTCTCCCATAGCTGTTATTATTATCATCAGATGTGAGTCTGGGAGTCTGGACTCCTGGCAGAAATATCCCCTCCTTACACACGCTAGCCACTGAGGATCCCCAATAGGCCCTTTTCTTTAGGTGTGATTAAGTTTGTGTCTGAACTATTAGATTTGAGTTTGATTCATTGGTTTCCAGCCAGAAGGTTCTTGTTATTGTCATGTATCATGTGATTTGACAGGACAGCGGTGTGGTATTGGAATAGCTCTCCTTCACTCAACCACTGAAATATGATTTGCTACATCACAGAGTGTCTGCTGATATCATGTTTTGACAGATTGTAGGGAGGTTTATACACCAGAGCTGGCCAAGAAGCCTTCCACCTGCGAGTGTTTTTTTGCTTTGTGTTGTTTTTCCTGTCTTTTCACCATCAACAGTAACAGTTTTGTGTTATACTTAACGTTATGAATATGTGTGATATTGAACTTTTTTACCAGCTACTGTGAAAAACCTACATTCCTAAAACCATCTGAACATTTTACATTGCTCACTATTTCTTTTGTGATATTCTCAGCTAGCACACAGTTATCCTGAGAAAAATCACCATTAATTTTAGTAGTTTTTATTTTTTCGAGATGCTGTATAGCATGAGCTGTGTCTTGTTTTTTTTTTTTTATGGCAGACAGTGTGTTCACATGTGCAGACAGAGCTGGAGATGGTGTTTTTGAAAGCTTGAAGCACTTCTCTTTTTTTAGAGGCCTTCACTCTCTCAGTAACAGTTTCTCTTCCTGTATCCTGGATTCAAGGTGATGTTATGACTCATATTTTCCAGCCTTTATTTTATGCATGTTTGTTTCAGCTTTAAAATGCACACCTATGTTTTTTTTTTTTGTTGTTTTTTCTTGTTTTATAATAAAGAGTTTTAGTGTTGAAGTGGATAGTGAATGTATTGAGTCATCTCAAGTTAACTTTCTTTTAAGAGTTCATTTTAAAGCAACGCATGGACTTATTGACTCTCAGTTGATGGACTAAACAACAGGAGAGGGAAGCTGATATACAAGCAAGGCATTTATGATTGGATTATACTGTAAGTAAGGAGAGGCCCAATGAATAATTCACCGTAGCGTCCTCATAAAATCCTCCTATGCCCTTCAGAAACACACAAACACATACATTCCCCTCATTCAAATCTATGCACACTGAGTCTTGGCACAGTACAGGGAAGTACGGATACAGACCAGATACCTTTGTCAAGTCACCTCAGCAGGATGTAATGATATTGATGACAGGAAGTCATCATGGAGGACATGTATCACAGCAGGAAATGTCTTAGGTGAAACATGTCCCCTCTCTACTCATCAATTCTTTAGCAACCTGCTGTCACCTCACTCTTCCGAGTACAGCGACATATCTCCTACCCTTGCTCTTTCTGTTTCTCTCTCTCCCCCTCACTCACACACACACACACACACGATAGAAAAAAATGCCTCATTCCCACCTGAGCCTCTGGTGATTTTATTGGAGAGACTATGCATAATCATCCTGCTTTCCCAGAGGACAACAGTGACCAGAAGAAGACAGGAAAACATCCATGTGACACTGTGTGACATAGGACACACCAGTGAGAAGTATTATCATGTATAGCAAACTCAAGTCAAGTATATACAAAATTAAGAATACAAGTGTAGCTACAATTACTACAACTGGGAAATGCACTATAAGAAAATAAGCAAGACAGTGCAGGTTTGAGCCTTGTCCTCAAATATCTTGGAGAAAAAGAAATGATTTATAAGTCAAACAAGTGAGAAATATTTGATTGGCATCAACTAAGCAGGAATGTTTGCCTTAAGGTGAAAAGTTGCTTAGTAACTGTAACAGGCCAGGGCAGCTCAGGCAGCCAAATGGAATGTTTACACGAGGTAATGTGATCTGTATTTGGAGATCTTACCTGAGTGAAGAAAAATGCACATTAACGCTAGGTATACTGTAAATGGCCACAGCATGCACTGTAATGTGAATGTGATCTTGTTTGCCAGATCACCTCCGGATGCAGTCTGGCTTAAATTGCCATTGGATGTAAGCCAGAGTCATCCGGGTTGCAAACGCAGTCTGCACAGTATATGTTCACAGAGCTGAAAAGCAAGACCTCGCAGAGTTGAGACATTATGACACTTACACATGTAACCCCTCCATGCAGCTTCACTGAAGTACTGCAGGGTAATCTACTCCCACCTGTCGCTCCTCTTTCCCCTTAGTTTTAGTGAAGAGGCCTCTGTAAAACTGTAAATGTTGAAAACACTTGAGTCAAAACCAACATGTAGTGGTGTCTGATGCATTCTGAGAAACAGCAATTAAAGACGATCTTCATTTCAGCTGAAAAGTAAATACAACCTGACCCTGCACCTGCACTGTGTTTTTATTGACAGTGCTACCTCGCCACCTGCTCTACTGCTTTGCATAGTTCTCATGAAAAACAGCATTGCAGCATAAAAATGATACTTATAAAAGCTGCGTGTAAATGCAAAGTGTGATATACTTTTTTTTTATTATCTGGGTTAGAATATCTGCATTCAGATCATATTTTAATATCAGAATGTGGCGCAGAGGTGTTGATGTGTGTAGTCGTGCTGTGTGGGTGTTGAACGAGCACACTGTTTGTATCCTGTCGCACTTTGTGGCAGATGATGCTGGTCATGTTACCGAAGTACATCTTGGTACATATCATGTATTTTTTTTAAATTTGACCTAATTATCGTTTTATACTATACTATCGTACTACTATTTGACAAGTAAAAAAAATCCATAAAATTTTCTCTTGCTCACTTTCTCTGTATGTGTCCATGTCTCCCGCCGAGCTGAAGAGAGTCTAGCTGTTCAGCTGAACTACTAGTGAATTAGCAGCTCTAAAGCCTGGCAGGTGCCTCATTAGAAATATATTAGAGCTGTGTGTGTGTGTGCGTGCGTGCGCGCACGTGTGTGAAGTGGCATTTCTACAAGTTTCCTGAAACATTCCTGAGTCAGCCAGTGATGCACAGTTATGTGTAATAATAAATACTAATTTTTAAATAAACCATGACTTCATTTTAACTGCAAATGTCAACCTGAAGGTAATTGTCATCGCCTTTTTTGTATGATTTCTAAACCACTTTTATCATTAATTATAAAACAACATTAAACAACAGAAATGATTTTCTTGGTCTTATAGATTTCAGTATGGACACTAAAAGTTACTGAAGTCATATCTACTGATACTGCAGTACAGTCGGTTCCTTTTCACAGTATGTTGATAGCAGCCTAAGGATATCCAGATAGTAGTAGGCAAGGAGGAGATCACACCGTGAGGAGAGATTATCTGCATTGTGTGCGTCGCTATGCATTCGCTGAAGATATCAGCGATGCTTCTCTCAACTGAGACTATATGAGCTCATTCTCAAGCTGAAGCCATGTGGATATTTTTTAGAGAGGTCAGGGAGGAAAATAGTCTACTACAGAAGGATGTTGCTGCAAAAAGGTAGAAGGTATTTCATCTCTTTGTGAGGCAAACAAAAGTCTTTCTTATTGAAGAGATTCTGACTCTGAAGGGTTTCTGTGATCCTGCCTTTTGGATTCCCATACATATTGTGAAAATGGGAGCAGACCAATTCAGTCATGTGTGCTTTGTTGAAAAATCTGTTGGTGCTCCATAGTTTCCAAGTCACTACAAATTATGTTTGTTTTGTTTTTTTTTCATCTCTTAAACTGCAAGCACTGCTTAATTCTGGGTTTAACCTTTTCCCAATGATCTCAGATTTTGACAAAGCCTTCCAATATGTTATACAAGCATATAGTTAAAGCATACTAAACAAAGGAAACAGCTGTAGGTTATTTTAGTTGGGAAACTATGAATCAGAGCCTTAATGTGGATATAGGAAGGCCTGTTGGAAGACGCATAGGGGGGTAAATGTTGTTGCTCGCTCCTTGGCCATAATCCAAACTATGCATGTGACATTTGAGGTTCTCTCTGCTCAGCAAAACCTCAGAATTCCCAGGATTTATCAGTGTAGGATTTTCTGTTTTTGTCTTTGCAGCACGCTCAGATAATAAGATAAAAATGCCAAAGGCATTTGAAGTAACGTTTAAAGCCTCTAACTACAACCCAAACCATAAACCAATAAATAAATTCAGCACACATGGGGAAAGGAAAGATATTGCTGTATGAATATGTTTACCATTTTAATATTTTTCCCTTTTACCTTGATTTTGTATATCCTCTCAGTCTGAATGTGCTGGAGAGACTTTTTTGTTTCGAAAAACAAAAAACAAAAAACAAAAAACACTAAATAAAGTGAGGTAACACTTTTTTGAGTGACTGTGTGTCCAGGCTCCAAAGTGTCTTTGAATTAATCAGAAATGTGGCTTTTAATATGTGGTATTTACACATACCGTAGGTTGAAAAACACAATGTTCTCCTCACCATTATTAGCAGAACATTTCATGAGAAAATATATTGAAAGAAACCAAAACATTTGCTGCGCTGTCTCATTTTTTCTTTTGACTTCAAACAAGGTTTCAGCTATTTTGTAGCGTTTGTGTGTCAGGGCAAAAGGGATGAGGCTTTAGTAGTGAGAAGCAGAGAAACACTCAGTGAACTACAAAGTGTGGAAATTGACAGAGTTTAGTCTTTGGCTGCTGACAGAGTTGATTGGAGTAAAGCTGAGGTTTTCAGGCTGCTTCCACAGAGAGTGAGATCTAAATTAACCAAGACTTTCAGCAACATATTGCTGGGCACTTTATCCTATGTGCAAATGGGTGAACATACAGTATGGTACAGACACAGAAACACACTGTACACATACACACTAGTGGAAAATGTACCATTTGCCATTTGAAATTAAACTTCCACAAAGCAGAATGTCAATTGAGAAAACACCCACAATCAGCTTTATTTGATTGTTTGGCTCAGGATTAGCATTCTAAAAGAAAATTACACATAAGAAAACAGGTGCAAACTCCTGAGAATGAGTAGTCCTGGTGATAATACATGAGCTGTTATATTAAAGTAATAATCTCCAAGATTTTCATTTAAGTAAATGTCTGTTAAATCACTATCTATCACCAAATGAGGTAACACAATGGTGATTGAGCTTATGGCCCACTGATGAAAGTCCTTGCATTTGCAGTATTACAATTATTACAAACTGGGTGTTGGTGGTTACATTCCTGGGAAAAATCACAAGCGGCACACAATTAGTGATGCGTTTTCTATCACCTAGCAGTGGTTGGTCCATCAGAGAGGGTAGGCGGAGCTGCTGCAACAGACTCACTCTTCGACTTCTAACTCACTGACTTAACACAAGCGACACTGTTTGGATCTCTGGGAAGTGAGGTCCAAAAACACACCTGCAATTACCTCTTATCACCACAGGTACTGCCAAAGAGAACGAAACAAAGAGCTTTAAGATTGTTACTTTAATAAAGAAAAGCAGAAGAATTTGATAGCAGTTTCTTTTTCTTCCTCTCATTTATCACACATGCACAGACAGTTCACTGTCCCCCTCTGCCTCTTTGTTTCGCACTATAATCATCTAGGGGATTTATAAGCAGTCACAAGGCTGCTCCGAGGTTGTGCTCAGACAAAAACATGACTTCAGATATTTTGGTTGCTCTTGGTGGATGAGGCTGTGAGTGTGTTTGACAACAGCAATGTAGTTGTCTGAGTTCCCTGTCCTGTCCAAAGATTTCACAAAAACATACTCTGAGACTATATAATTAGTGACAGCAATACCCTCACAGTGTAAATGCACACAAACAGTGATTTAGTAGGACAAACCTGGCCAATCTGAGTTTTGCTTTTGCATGTGTGTGGAGAAATTTGCCTGAATGGATGAGGATTGTTAAATTGATATGGTAGCTGATGTATTTTAAATATTTAATATTTAGGGATCCTTCAACTGATCCGCTTTCAGAAAGCAAAGACTCTCCGGCTGCTCTGCTTGCACTACAGCATCACATGTGATGCGCACATGTTGTGAGACATTAGAGCTAGGCGCACTTGAACATGCACATCCACCCACGCACAGACACACACTCACTTTCCCCTTGTCAGCACTTGCTCCAGATGCGTCTTGATGGGTAAAGCATCCATTAACACATTAGTGCGTCTTTATCCATGTCAGTGCAGCTGCACACCTCAGGATGTGCTCCTCCATCCGCACTGCTCAGCTTCCTACAGCAGGTAGAGCTGGGCTTGTTGCACAGCAGCCATGTTCTTGCTCACGATGACTTAAAGTCAATTCACCAAGCCATTAATGTGTTTTTTTCTGAAAAAAGCTGGCTATTTTCCACTTGCTAAAGATCACGTTGTTCAGTGAGGTGAGTTTGACTTTCTACTGTTAGGTTTTATATCAATGACCCAAGCTAAATTGCAAGCACCAGGTTGGCACAAAAGCCATAGCGAGGTTTCTTAAGGCTCCCTCTTTGTGCCTCATTAGCTTTGCTATCGTCTGATTGGAGGAGATGAGCCTCTACTTTGCTTTTGACTTCAGACCAGGGCTCATTACCCCTCTACTCTCACTCTCTACCCATGCTTACCTTTTTTTCCCTCTCTTTCTCTGACTCCATCATACACATACAAATAAGCCATTTATGTAGCAAGTGGAAGCAGCTTTTCAAAAAATGTCATTAAAGGATTTATTAGACTTGTCATTTACTCATCGCACAATCCGTCATCAATAGCTTCAGATACAGTCAAATACAAAGGGGGGGGGCGGGGGGGGGGGGGGGGGGGGGGGGGGGGGGGGGCAAGGAACAGAAAACAGAGCCTCCTTCATAATTTGGAGCTGCCAATGATGGCTGACACTGAACTACATTGCTCAACATTTCACAAGATGCCAGGATCTCATCCGCCCACTTGTGCTCTCACACACACGTTGTTGCAAACACATATAGAGAAATACACACACATGCATCCTTTCTCTCCTAATAAACACACTCTCCACCCCCTCTGTAATCTCAATAAGTCTCTTAGCAGGAAAAGACGGATAGTCTCTCCTCTGATCCTCCCTCACTGTTTACTTGCCATTATGAAGGAGAGAAGACCTTACTGCTCTGTGTGCATGTGCATGCATTTACTGATGCATCTCTTTGAGCATACAGTGCACATATACACAGAAGAACAGTTTCATCTTGTGTTACCACTCAGTTAGGTTATTTCTAAAACAGTTCTCAGTAGAGGTAATTTCATCTGGAAAATGTATTGTAGTGTGTGAAATGATCTGGAATTTGATATATGAAGGTGATAAACTATTGTTTTTTTTCCCTCTCATCTTTTCTCTCTATCTCTGTCTCTCTAGGTGAGTCAGTGTTATGTGGTGAAACCTTCTACTCTGAAGCGCTATGGATTTGTGAGTTTGGAACACATTCACACTTCTTATTTGTGAAGTAATGTTCACATTAAACTTCATTTAGAAAATTTTGGAGTACACCGTGAAATCTTAGGTCCTTCCAGTGTGTAAAATTAATTTATGTAAGCAAAAATGTAAGAAAAAAAAATACTGTAAAGCCAAGAAGCAGTTCATCTTTCTCTGGGCTCTCATGAAAAAACTTCAAACCAGGTCTGTCCAATCGTTGCCAGGAAGTTATTTTTAAAGGTCTAGCAGTTCTGGCAGATTTTCTCGCCGAGAGCTATCACAGATACATTTTCACTAGCAATGGGAGAGTCCATTTCAGTTCTTTGAACATGGGTTAACCAGGGGAGATCACCAAGCGAAATTTTACTGCACGCAGTTTGACATCTCAGCAGCAAATACACCTGTATAAAACCTACGAGGCCCTTCATACATTTCTCTTACTGCCAATGTTATCTGCCCAAAAACAAGGAATAAACAGTACACTATTCCCTTCCTATTTCTTGTGTTTCCAAGAATCCATTTGCCTGCTCCTGGTGTTAAAGTATAGGCCGTTGCCACAGGTGTTATGGTGTAAATAAAAATCATTCAGTTCAAGATGCGCATGTGAAAGACGTCCAAAGGTTTGACTCACTCCAACCTAAGGCTGTGTTCTAATTTTAACACACACAATATTAGATGGTTAGAAGAAAGAAACTAGCTAGATGGCTGCTACTATGTGAACTCCTGAGCAGTGCTACTGTTCCAGTTCAGTTTCAACACTCAGTAGACTACTGATATCAGATTATAAGCCTCATTTGATCAACTATTGTTAGTGGTATTCAAAGTTCAGTGTGAATATTGCACATGAACTACAAGGTTTTTCTTCATGCTATGGATCATAACTACAGTTCATGCTACTCCATTATATATGTTTTGCTTCCCTTCTCTACTCTCTGTCGACTCAGGGCTGGACTTGGACAAAAAAAAAAAGCGTTGAACGGGCCCTCGCACCTCCGCGCACATCAGGCCGTGGTGCAATCGAAGGGCTTCTCTCATGGGCATGTAGATGTCTTCAGACCCGGGCTGTTTTCAGACAGTGCAAGAAGGAGATAAACATCACATCCTTTGTCCACTGTTTTGCCCACTGCTGGGGCTGCTTCGCTGAAATTTCGTAGGGGGCGCTATTCAGCCAGTTTGCATCATGATGGAATACTGTCATGTACACGTGTTTAGGCCGAGAGTCTTATCAAACATGTAAAGTTTGGTGCAGACTGGAGCATTTGCACTAAAGTTATAGCAATTTCCTCTGTCATGGCGAAACATCAAAACTCAACGCCACGCCACGCCACGGCCACACTCTTCAACGAGAGCTAAATTATAGCATATTAGGCACATTACCGCCACCCTCCGCTACTGACTCCCTGGTGATCAAAGGTGGCTCTACTGGTGAACACCTTCTTCACCACAGGGTTTTTAGTATCTTGTTTGGTGTGGTGATTTAAAAACACCAGCATCATAGCAGGCTCAGGATGGTCAGAAAAAAAAAAGACAGTTGTGTCGGCCCAAAAGGTATGTCGGCCCACCGGGAAAGTGCCTGGTCTGCCAGATGGCAAGTCCACCCCTGCGTCTACTTAGAATCATTTGAGTACTATTCAGTTCTGTTGCTCCTTCAAAGTTGTAGCTGGAGGCTTCTTGCAAAAATTCATTAAACTTTGAATCAGGACAATGATGTAATCAGAGACACAAAGTCTTGGCAGCACTAAAGTTGCTGTTTGTGAAGAGTGCCATCTGTTAACCTGAGCGCACATTTATGACTTTTAGCATTGGGTGCCTGTTAATGAGATCAGTGTGAGATTTGCCTATTAATTATATTTGGTAATTATATATTGGTATATATAATTTATATTTGGTAGGGCAAAAAAGGAAATATGACTGAAAATAATTATTGTTTATATGTAAAACATTTTTAATGTTTATTTTAATTATGCCTATTAATCATTAATTATTCTCTTGTGGCCTCTTAACTTGTTCTAGTGGGTGGTGGCACATACAGTTGGGAATCCCAGTCTGCTCTTTTCCCTTTGCTGTTTGTTAATATAAGAATATGGTTGTGCCTTGTGGTATTTAAATTGGAAAATTGCATTTGACTTGATTACCATAAATGTCCTTAATAAATTAGGTAAAGTACATAAATTTCCACCTATTAAATCTTTGAAAACAGAAGTAATCATTGCGTCTCTCAGTAAATTAAGCCCCACATCTTTAAACTCCACATGGAGCCATGTGGGATCTTCCTCATTCTGGGGATCAGTCAGCTCTGCTCTGTCCCCAGCATCATTTTATTACTAAGGGGAGTTTATGCATCAGTGTTCCAAACAAGTCTATTCCCCTTTCTGCAATGAGCTTATGTGGCTTTTTTTTTTACATGGCTATGCTACACCTGCATTAAAATAACTGACCCTCAGACCTCTTCAGTCTACTCCACTTCCTCTTCTTAAATACTCTATTTTTCTCTGGTTTCTGTGATACTGAAATTGCTTTTATTCCCAGTGTCACCATTTGTAGGTGAACCCAGCCTGTAATGCACCGTACTGAGAGTTTTGAAATATACTGATTTATAATGTTGGTAGAATGTGGTCATTATTAGCCTAATGCACCTTTTTTGTCTTTTATGTCGAAAACACACATCTGGAGAGCGAAACAGTGATAGCAAAAATCTCCAACCAAAGATAACTTTGGTAACATTTTATTTTGATAGTCCAATGCTGTCCAGAGAGTAACAGTTACACTCATTTTCTATACTTAGACTAACTACATATCAATCACAGTAGAATTACTTTGCACTGGCTTTACACCGCTTGGCTCAAGTCAGTGCTACCTTGAGTGGTGCACATCACTCAGATTTTGCACCTAGCCCCTATGCTAAAAAAAATATTATTTTAATTTTACCACTGTTTGCCACTGACCTTTCGTATTGTGTCCAATTTGATTACAGTTGACTGGGACGCTTTAACAAAGAGGAAATGCTTCTGAGTTGAGATGTCATATCAGTTTAATTAGAAATGATATGTTTATTGGCTATTTCAATATCAGTTGAACAACAACAATTATATGATGATGTATCAGCATTGAGGTGAGCTCTCCCTACTGACTCTGCACCCAGAGGTGAGTGCAGTTCAGACCGCTTATCTTGTGTAGACAGCGCAACCTTCCAATCATCGACCCAAACTGACCCTATTTCTAACACTAACTCAATGTAAGATAACCCTGACCCAGACGGTGAATATCTTTTCACTGACACATACAATCGCTTGATAGGAATTTGAGTTTCAGCAGTGGACTTAAGTCTGACCATTACTTATTGTATACTCCACTCAAACTGGGACTCCATCATCCATGTCTCTCTCCTACCAACCTCCTACCAGTTGATGCCTCACACTCTGAGGTAGTAGAAGTAGAAGTAGAAGCTATCCTAAAATGTAGGCTGTCATTGACACACACAGTATTTACTTAATACTCCTCATTTTTGTATAATGTCGGCAGCTGAAATCTTTTTTTGCTGTTGTTTCCTGGGTACTTTTACATTAGCTGCATTGAATTGTTTAATTTTCAATATAAAGATTCTGATTACTCTGCTTTGGTCAGTTGGGATAGAATAAGGATGATGTTGGCACTGATTGGCAATCACCCACCAGCAATGATTCTTACTCCCTCTGAGTTCATAGTAGCTCTTTCTTTTTTCTAGACTTCTTAGATTTCGTAGACGACCAACTTTTGTATTGTTTTTTTTCCCCTCGTGTAATTTGCTAAGGGTACAGGGCACACAACACAAAAGGAATTGTCATGCAAAGAATATAAACTCCATGTGAATAAAAAACTCAGTCAAGATGGATCAACATCTCTGTCCAGCGTCTTTACACCACCAAAACAACTCGATAAACAAAAGCAGCCTGTACCCTCCCACCCCCTTTAAAACCTATACCCCTTGGCTGCAAAGAGAAAAAGAAAATAAAAAAACAAGCTGAAAAAAAAAAACCACCAAACAAAACAAAAACAGAAACAAACAAGAAAAAAGTCACTCTCTGTGGATATTTGTAGCAATATTCCACAGATTACAGTTTGTTTTACATTAACTGAATCATTGACATACTCTGTAACAAGAAGAACATCTTGAACTCAATTGTTGGTTTGCCCTCAAGGCTTGAGCACAAAATCGAAATGAAAAAAGAAAAAAAAACTATGAACAAACACTTGAGTGGGGGATATAGAGAGAAGAGAGAAACCAAAAGCAAATGGTGGATGAGAGTGTTTTCACTTCAATGTCTTCTGTGTGAGATTGAGGTAATAATGGGGTTGAGATCAAGATAAACTTTATCAGACCCTTCACTTATTGGCACTGCCCCATAACTGAATCCTCCATGCACACACACACACACACACACACACACACACACAAACACACATAAATGCCTGTGCAGTTAATATTCTTGTTTATTTTTCATCGTTTCATCTTTTGCACTTCTATTTGCACTTTGTATCAGCTCTACTTGTCATCATCCTCACGTTTCTTCCCCAGACGCAGTTAATAAAGCGGCTGCGATGAACTCAACCAACCCTCCATAACCTCACTCTACCCTTCAGTCCTCCACCAGGACATAGACAGAGAAAACCAGAAAACCCCTCCCAGTGTCCTCTGTCTTCTTTTTATACAGACACATACAGACAGAGGCACTCTCGCAAACAGGGAACATTTGGCTTGCACATACACGCACACGCACACAGAGTTGGGCAGACACATGCACAGACACCCTTCCAGCTGTCTCTGGTAAAACATTAAGCACCCAGACTTTTGATCATGCAGAGTAAGCCTGACTACAGAAATAGTAACAAATGAACCCTCAGCAAAAGTGAAACTGTTGGCCCATCTCAGTGTGCTTTGACTGGATCATACAGTGGGCAACCCACCATCTATAAAAAGGCTGTGGTGCAGTGAATTCATGCATGTGGCAAAACGCACGCATCTGGTCTGCATTAGCACAGCATTACTCATCTGGGATACATGTCTGCCTCTGCAATAGAGACCACCCTTCTGTTATTGCTTTCTATAAGTGGTTACTGGAGTCATGAACTACTGGTTTGGCTCCTCATAAAAGAAAAAAAGAAGAAAGAGTGAGAAAAAGAACTATTATCTCTTGCACATTAACAGAACATATCCAAATTAAGCTTGTGGTAAAGCAGCATTGTCTTTGTTTAGATTTTGTGTATTTTCTCGTGGGATCAGGAAACAGGCTATAGGACAGTTTTATAATGTGCACTTACAGCCTAGTGTTCTTGCTAAATCGTCATATGATTTGATATAAATGCTTGAATATGTATCACATTCATATTAGGGATTAGTACAGGTAATAGATTAATCAATGACATACAGTCGGACATCTACCTTTTTTTTTCACTCTTCTGCCTTTTTGCTGTAGTATTGTGATTGTGAGCACTCACACATGGAAAAAATGTGATGCTGCAGAGCCAAGACTGCATTCTAAAAATACTCTACTGGCTTGAATATTAGACAGTATTTCTTTCTGGAAATTACTTTTGAAAAAGCAGGTGTATTTGAGGACCAGACAATTACGCATTGTTTTCAAGATATTCTTTTTGAATGGAAGGAGTACTTCCTACAAAGAATGTTGCATTATGGGATGTTTGCAGCCTTATTGTTGCTAGGTTAGCAAATTCCTTCAAGTCTGTTCATAGCATGTCTTTTCGAGTTAGTCAGCTCTAAAAGTATCGAGGAAGCACAATTCAACATACGGGAGTTGACTCGTGTAACGTGTTTTACCTGCCGCAGAGGAAATGAATTCCTGACAAGTGAAAACATGTCAAAAGAGTCTCCCGAAGTCGACTGCAGAAACACACCAGGGACTGAATCATCTGTCAAGCAGCAAGAATTGCTGATGTAAAAAGGTGATGAGGAGCTTAAAAAGACAGCCTGAAAAATGCTGACTGTCAGAGAAAATCATTTCGACAAAGTATTTCATCTTTTACTTTTATGTCTAATCATCATAATCAGGGTCGTCGTTTTGGCCAGTAAGTTATATTTCTTCTCTGTGCGATTACTCTGGAACATTACATGACTACTTGATCCGTGAAATACATCAGAATCAACACCCTTAATTCATATGTGCATCCCTTGAGGCTATAGGGCTTCTTCCTCCTCAGCCCATAGTTTCTGACCAATGACAGAGCAACATCTATTCTGCGCTGGCTCTACTCTTTGCATTGAGACTGTCCTGATTTACACAGGCCATTGCACAAATACTGCGCTAACAAGTCAAGGAAAGACTCAAGAGTTGAACATTTCTTTGTTTTTTTATGAACTGAAGATATAATCTCACACATATACACACACACACACACACACACAAAAAAAAAAAAAAAAACTTAAAAGCTGTCAAATCTCATCACCCTCTATGCAAGTTCTGTTTCTTCCTTCTTTTCTTGTGTGATGTACCACAGTTTGGGGAGGAAACAACCTCCACACTGATTCGGACTAGCCTAGCCTGCCAGGAGCTGTCACATCCCTTTAGATGCTGCATTAGATCAGGAACTCAAACACACACATACAGGCAAATACTGCTCAAAACTGCATAAACCTCAGGTTATTGGAGAGACCTAAGCCCATGGAGCAGTTGGCTTGCTCAACCAAAGCACCAAGAAACACATCAAATAGACTCAAATCTGTGACTGGATATGCAAACAAGGCACCAGTTGTACTAAAAAAAAATCAGTTTGAAGTACCCCTTGTAATTTGGCCTCTACAGTTTCAGAGCTTTTGGAAAAAGCAATAAATTCAAGTCATATGTATTACAAACTCAGAAGTGACTAAGATACTCAAATTCACTCAGTTTTAATGAAATGTAAATTTTACTTAACAGTTGAGTAAGCTCGTATGTCAATTTGCAAATTAAAATCAGCTCATTAAGTGTAGTGGGCTTCGCTTAAATCAATATGTAAATCAAGAGGGATTGTGATACTTTCACACATTTTATGAACACACAGTCTCATTCTTCCTGTGTGCTCATGCCCTTGTGAGCATGTGCACAATGTGATTGAATCCCAGCTTCCTTAGGCCTAGATAGCTATGCAGCTGAAGTCTGTCTGCAGGGCATAGTGTGAGGTGTGTTAAGATAGGGGCACTGTGCATGTGTGTGTGTGTGTGTTTGCGCAACACATGTCTAACTAAGGGTGGTATGGCTCAAGAGGAGAGAGACTGAAAAGCAGACAAAGAGGAGAAAGAAAAGTGTGTGTGCAGCTTGTATGAATGTGGCCGTGTTTCTGTTATTGTAGCTCTGAGGTTAACCTCAAGCTACGGGAAGTAGCCAGCAATACCAGAGCCCAGAAACCCACAGTACAGTGTTTTGCTGCTTTAATAGCCAACACAAACGTGGGCACTACCAGTGTCTGGGAGCACTATAGTGCACACAGTCCTGACACGTGGCAGGGTGGCATAGCAGTTAGAGCGACTGTCCTGTTTCTGAAAGGTCATAGATTTGAACCCTACAGCAGACAGTCATACACAAACATACATGCACACACACACACACACACACACACAGCCATACCCTACCTACTCACCAAATCCTGCCACTGCCAGCTATTTCAGTTTATTTCAGTTCACCTACGCTTTAGTGTTATAAATGGGGACAAACTAGTTATCCAAAGATATAAAAGTATAAGAAAAGATGGAATGGATTTAGAGCTTGATGTGGTACAACTTAATAACATTGAATTGCAACACTTTTAGCAACACGCACTCTATCCATCTACACTGTCTTCTTTATTTTAATTGTGCGCTGATAATACTTTTTTTCGTGCAGTAAACAATTTTGGATCATCAAGTAGAATGTTAGAAAATGTCTAAAAGGTGAGGTTATGTGACATTTCTGCTCACTGAAATTCCCCCACACTCTGCCCCGAAAAAGGATGTGATGTCACATTTGTGATGCGGGTGATCACTGCACCAAAAAAGAAAACACACGCTTGAATTTGTCAGTCAGATGGGATTCAGTAGAAGTGAGTGGGAAATGGAGCGAATTCATTGCAAAAAACAGAAACATATTGTGACCACATCTTAAAACCTAAATTTAATCCAAATAATGCTCATGGGTGTTTGAAGAAAAAAAAAAAGTTACCACAGTTAACAGGTATTATTAGAGATACTTCCATCTGTCCTTCTCATGTTAGGTCAGATTTCCTCTTTTGTTATTGTGAATTTCAGTAGGCCTATATCTTGTTATCTATATATACAGTATATCTATACTGAAGAACCAATCAGTGTAGTTTAAGGTTGTTTTAGCTTCTATTTTGTATTCCGCAGGCTTGGCTGCTTAATTTCTCTATATAAAATCATGGTGTACTAGAGCGGAGAGGGAGGGGTGGAGAGAAAATTTCTCTACTCGTTTATTTTCCAGAAAGGCCCCCATATGTGTCCCAGATGAATTGCTGGAGATAAAAGTAGGGTCTTTTTGGTGGATGTAAAATGGAGTTAGATTGAGTGGGAGGGAACTGTGGTCTGGGGTCTTGGCTTTGTTGCTGTTAAATATAGGCTTGAGAAACACCACAAATTGAGAGCCCGGCCTCTATATTAGATCATTCTGGGGCCCACTGGCACAAAAACACATTAATGAGAAACACACAATCATGCACATGCACAAAAACACAGACGTCCACGCTCACAACACTGTAGATGGTTTTGCTTTTTCTCCCTCTCTCTCTCACACACACACACACACACACACACACACACACACACACACACACGCATTAAGTAGACACTTCAGAACACTGGCAAGATTGGAGAAGATTATGTTTACGCACAGTACTTTTTGCACATTTGCATTTGTACATTTTTTTCTATTTTCTTTCTGTGTATTTATTATTATTACTATTTTATTGTATAGTAGTTTTTACCATTTTACTTATTTACTTCCTCTTTCCTAGCTGCATGTTGAGCAACTGAGCAATTGTAAAAAAGAAATTTCCCTGCAGGGATCTATAAAGTTTTTCTGATTCTGATTCTGAAGATCTTACAATACATTGAACAACAGAACTGGCTGAGCCTTGCTGCTTTGCAGTAATTTCAGGGTGGCTACAAGTCCATTTTATGAGCCCCTGATGTACTGAAGTCCTAGTAAACATAGACTGAACCACCCAGATTTGGTTTTAGTTTTCTTTTCTGCCACAAATTAACATCCCAAATCCGGAGAATATTTGTTTTAAATCTAACAAACACACCTGCGAAGTGTCCTGATAGCAATATCACTCCACAGGCACTGCTGGTTTCCCAGTTTCTTTTGTACAGATCTAAGATCAAACACAGCACTGATATGAGTTTGACCTGAAGGGGACAGGGACTCTCTCGGGAGGATTTACTGTGGACCAAGTGCGAGCCAATAAACACCCCATTCAAACAGAGCAACGAGGCCAAACAGGCAGATGTTTGTGTATGTGCTTGCATGTGTGTTCAGACCTGATCTATCTCGCTGGGTCCAAAATATCCTGTGACACTTCAAGATCAGAGAACCCAGAAATTGGCACTTGGGAGCACAATTTACGAGGCTTTGATGTAAAAAAAAATAAATAAATAAGGCTAGCAGTTTGAGATATGGTGAGGAGAAAGCATTTAATGGTTGAGGTTAAGGAAAGTGTTGAGGGTTGAAAAATGAATGAAAGTTGATCACTTGTCCTTAACTATAATAGCACAAGGGTGCGCTGGCTCGTACATGGTCTTCCTATTGATTTTTATCTTTGTGCAGTCTCATGAATCGCTAAGGGAGGATGTTACTGTCCTCTGCCCCATCAGAGCCCACATTGCCCCTCATGGAGAATGGAGGTTTGGGATTGAGGCTAAAAGGTTGATTGCATTAGTGACTTCTATCAGGATTCATTTAAAGACTGGTTTAGAAACAAAGTGGTGGTTTTTGAACTCTGAAGTTGACCTTGACATTTGGGTGTCCAAGCAATCTTACCCATTGGGGTGTGTGAGTCTGTATGTGGCTGCAGAAGATATACAGTGAGGAACTGCACACAGAGTAAAGATGTTTTCTATTTTTCTCTCTTTCTCTCTCTGATTAATTAATTATGTGCCAAAATAAGTCCAAATGGTCTGACAGATTTTGGGAAAGATGTGATCTGGCAAACAGATTATAAAAATATGCAGACTGTAGAGTAGCACATGGGAGGGGGAGTTTAAGGACACATGAGGAGAACCAGATCAAAAAAGTAGAACAGAGGTCAAGAAAACATTCACTCACACGTGCGTAGATGCACACATGAATGCACAGACACACGTAAATGCACGACTGCACACCCCTGGGGCGCACACATGACAAGCTTTTTGCTCTGTGCTCACTGTGAAGTAGAGCGTAGGTAGCCATGACGATAGCGTACATCATCATGGGAGTGGAAGTGAAGGAACAAACAATGTAAGGGGAAAAAAAGGAGAATACAGAAACAAAACGTATCAGAAATTCTTCATTTATCAGGCCTTTATTTGAAACAGGCTTATTATAGAGGCATGTATTTATTTCTAATTTCACTTGTGTTCGACTGTTGTCAGTGCAAAGTGGTAGGTCTTGGGCACACGGAAAGTGTGGGCGTCTCAGTGCACACCTGCTATTATGGTTCATGTATGTGCAGCAGTGCAAAGTGCAAAAGGGCTGTGTAAAGGTGAATGTAGATCAGTGAGTTTGGTGATTAACAAATACTGTCTCAGCCAGTCACATCACCGCTCTGAAACAGCTGAGCCAATCACAGCTCAACAAATGGAGGGCTTTTCTTCTGGAAATGTCTGAATGGTTCAGAGCGTCACGACATAAACAACATCACCACAAATCTGCAACTAAAGACAGATGTGTGGGTTTTTTCACCCATTATTTACTATAATAATGATAGAATAAAAAATGGTGAAGCTGTTTATATGATTTCTTCAATTTAAAATTTAAACTTGTAGCGGCTCTTCTCACTTAGAATATATTGCACATATTTCTTCATTTTTATTAAATTTCTTTCTTTCTATTTTATATTATTTAGAACTAGTCAATTTTGTGTATATTATTGACTGCTATGCACCACAACACCAAGGCATGTATGTGCAAACCTAGTCGGCAAAAACCTAGTTCTGATTCTGATTTCAGCCATAATTCTAATGTATTTCAACTCATAAATGGTCACATGGTTTAGTAATTAATGTTACACAACAGGATTTGCACTGCAATGCATTTCAAGGATAAAACATGAGACACCACTTTTGTCAAAAAGCTGGCTGTGATGAGCCCTGGTATAGCTGACCAGTCTGATGTGTATAGAGTTGTGTGTGTTATTTTGCAGCAACCTAGTGTTGTTTTAAGGCAGTTTAATGAAGATACAGTGATCGACTGTATGTAAAGGCACTGCGCTCTGGCGATGTATCAAATATCTGTCTTTCTGCCTTCAGATGTCGCAGGGATTTAATGAACTGAAGGAGAAGCTATGCATGCGGTATAAAGCAGCTGTGGACAAGAGATACTGTGGGAATCACCTATTTTCATTTGTTGATTTACCGATTTACTGAATTTCCTGCTTTAACCACATAAAATGTTGTTTTTTCTGCTGATATTGGTTGTAGAGGGTTTAATTGAAATGACTAACATTAATCTGTTATTGCATGTTTACAGAAAGTACTTAGTTTGCTCTTGTAGATAAAATCATCAAAACAGCAGCAGAATGACATCTTTGCGCTGCTTCATTTGAATGAACCTCTCACCTGTTTGCGCCTGTCCTCCCATCAGGGAAAGTGAGTTTCATGGTCAGGAAAATACCGAACAGTCAGAGCACTGCTTGCGGCTGGTTGTTGCGCTGATGCCCTTGATGTTGTATTGCTCCAAGGACACAATTCCTTTTCTTTCTAGTGTGTGGAAGTGTATAGGAAATGTTGACTTTTATTGACAATAGCAAATATATAATATAATAACAGCAAAGTAGAAATGTATGTTTTTACCTGGCATTTATTAAGAACTGGCCTTCATTTGTCTATGTTGGACATGAGGGGTAATTATTTGAGGATTATTTGAAAAAAAAAATTGAAAGGTCAGCCGCAGCCAGAGTTCAAAGTTCCAATAAATATCTCGATCATTCAGTTTCTCGGTCCACATTTTCTAGTGTTGAAACAAAGCACATGTGCGCCACATTTCCTCTTTTGTAACCCATGTTATGAGTGAGGCATATTGTGTGAGGGAGAGAAGGAGAAATAGAAAGCAACACTTGTCTAGGGAATAGTGACCTACATGGCAATATACAGTAAAATGTGTTTCAGACTTCATCCATCCTTGCTTGTTACGTCACTGTCTTCCCCAGAAGGGATAGGAAGGTGGAGACAGACTGGATTGCAACCTTCGACTTTGTCCTTCACAAACAATAGCTCTAATAATCTTGCTTTCCCCCCCGAGGTCAGCAGTAACAAACACACTCCGTCACACAAACTCACATATTTGCACACATACAAAGAGGGTTCAATGAGACAATGTACAAAAGAGAACCGGCTTCAGAGCAGAAGTAACAGGCAGAAAGTCACAATTCAGTCTTTGGTAGTTGCCATTTAGACGCATTGTTCTCGCCTCTATTCTTGTCTAACTTCCCCTCCTTCCTCTCATCTCCTCTATTCTCTTCTGCATTTTCTTGTATGTGTGTGTGATGGATGGGCTGTTCTATCATATGAGTAATACTAATATAGGCCTGTCTGCATACACTGGCTCTAACCCCTGTAAATTGAATTTGTCAGGGGCCCCTTTTTTTTCTGCCTGCGCTTTTTTTATTCACTCCTTCTTTTCTCACTGTGGGTGTCTGAGGGTGTGTGACTAAGCAGGCTAGTTTTTACATCATCTAATAACATTTTTGTTATTCTCCCCTTCAGAGCATGTGAGTTTATGTGTGGACCTTTTGTGCAGACCTCACTGTATTCAAATGACCTTGTATCGACCCAGATCACATCAGCTTTATATAGAGAGAGAAAAGCCTGAGTACTGAATCCACAGCTCTTTTTTTTTAACCACTCTTCAGTCAAGTCCCTACTCCTGCTCTCTTTATTTTTTTTTCATTTTCAAACCCATCCTATTTTTGTCATGATATCTAGTTCCAAAATCTTATGTGGTTTTACTACTCTGCTGCAGAACACTTACCCCTACCAAGTAGCAATTTCAAAAAATAGGCCCTTTTCTCTGTTCCCTCCCAGACCATGTCTGTGTGTGTGACTCCCATACTAAATAAGCCACTGTCCACCGCTAACTGGGAGATGAAAGATGGACAGAGACAAGTCGTACCCCCCTTGCTTAATCCCTCCCTACTTCTCTTGTCTTACTTTTTGTTTTTCACTCTCTCTCCTGCTGTTGTCCCCGCTGAGTTGTAATCTTACAGATGTTGAATACATAAATTTGTTAATTTTGACTGTGTTTATCTGTGTGCGTGCATGTGCACAGGAACAAGGTGCATGCTTTGGCTAGCGTGCGGTGTGTGATCACGCATATACCTGGTGCATTTACACTTTGTTTGTCTCTCTCAGCCATCAGTATGCTGCTGAGGTGAAAGCTGGGTGTGATGATCCTGCCGTGGCTGGCCAGCTGGCTGTTGCCTATCTGCTTGTTTGGATGGTAACACATTAACACTTAGGGAACAACAGAGACATCCCAGGTTCTTCTCTTCCTGCCTGCTATTATTGTATCCGAACCTGCAAAAAGCTCAATTTTTACAGCCTGTAGATCTTTTTATGGGTCATTTACACACATTGTAGGTGTCTTGTTTCTTGGTATCTACAGTATCAGTTTATCACCCTCTCTCAATCACCCTGTCTGTTTCTATTTGTGTTTGCTGTGCCAGTTACAGTACCTCTCACCCAAGCTTATACCAATTCCCTTTGCCACTATCCCCTCCCTTACCCCTCTATCTCATCTCCTCCTCCACATTCACCTCAATCCCATCAACACATTCTTTCCAGCTGTTCTTTCCCTCCAGTGTGTTTTCTCACCTCTTCTTCACAACCCCATCTATGAGTTTTTCCTCCTCTCTTCACTCATCTCTGTGCCATCACTGTACAGCCTTCCCCTTGCTCTGTTTGAGCCTATCATTAGGGACCGAGCTCCTCCGCAGAGAATGATGGAGTCACTCTGACACCTTCATTGAAGAAATTAGGTAGGAGGTATGATGGAAGGGAGCAAATATGAGATGAAATTGAAGAGAGCGAGTGAATTAAAATCTGAAAAATATGTCAAAATCTGTTCCGGCTAATGTCAAGACTAACTAAAAAGACGCATTTGATGTGAGTGTGTGGTATGAGGTTGTGGCAAAAGCTCAGACATGTTTTCAGAATGATTGCGGTGATGATGATGAATTTTTGTGATTATGAAAAGGATGAAAACAATATAACAAAAGGAAGTATGATGATGATTATGATGCGCATGCATCTGAGTTATTATCATAACAAATGACGAGGCGTCTTATGTTGGCATCGACCATTTCATTTTCCTCAGGCAGCTCCGGTTTTATACACACAGTAGCAATGCTGTTGAACTGCACTGAAGTTATGCATGCACCAAAACAAACAAACAAACAAACAAACAAAAAAAATCACATTCTACAATATCTATTATGTACTACATCTGTACTATATGTCAGGTTGCATATATCAATGAATGAATCAGTTTGTGTGTGCGAGAGAGAGGGAGAGAGAGAGGGAAAGAGATCTATCAAAGTGACACTTAAATGCTTGTAGACTCGTGAGCCGTTCAGCCAAAGTGGAGTAGAAGTCCCTCAGCTCATGCCTAGTACTCCCACATCTATTTTAATTTTGCCGCTCACTGTCAGTCTTGCCTGACTAACATGTGATCAATATAGGCAGACATCCATGTAATTATGATAGATTGGATTTCCCTGAGCATGGAACCGGTGACGTGGTGCGGGGGGATTGTGACATGTTTAGTGTGACGAAAGGGCTTTTCTCATTAGACAGTGTTTCAATGTGTTCTTGTTTCAGCATGTTCTGAATCTGAAGTTCAGATCTTTCATGCTGATCAATCAAGATAGTCACCTTCTAAATAGAGTGACAATAAAGTGACCTTTAAGTGATGTAATGGAATTCAAGAGAATTCAATATGTACTGCTTTTTTTGTGTACTGTAAATTATTTAGTGATTTGTGTGTTCATTCCATATTTTTTGATTAAGATTTTTTTTTTCCAACTTGGAGAACAAAATGGGGTCGCAGTCAAGGTAACAAGGTTATCAGCATTCCATGGGTCCTTTCTTGACATTGTTATTCTCTCTGTCTATTACGTCCCAGGCTGTGTGTGTGTGTGTGTGCGTGCCTTGTCACTTTCATGACTAGTGGAGCATTAATATCATTCAGATCTCGTCTATGCATTCTTATGGCCAATTTTTGCATAGAATTACATCCTTTATTGAGATAAATGCAGCATAGACATGAATAATTGTGTACTACAGTTAGTTTTATTTTCGCTATTACTATTTTCCGTATGACAAAATTACATGGGGGGGGGGGGGGTGTGTGTGTGTGAAATAAATCAATCAAGTACTAATTCTTAGCACTAGTATTTGCACTCATCCCTTTGAATAAAAAAACAAATGAAAAATGTTTAATATATGTTCATGTCTTGTGGTTTTGTTAGTGGTTACCTCGAAGCTATCAGAGAACTTTCGTTAGGAATGTGATGTGCAAGCTAATGGAAAAAGTGATTGTGTAGCTCTAAAAGTTATAAAAGTGAAAAAGAAGCTTTGAGGCAGGTCTTCAAAGTTTTGATTGTGCGGTCACTCCTGATGTTGAGAGGGAAGCTGTTCCACAGTCTCTGTGCCATGACAGATATGACATGATCCCCTCGTGTATCAGTTTTGACCGTGGAACAGCCAACAGCTTTAGGTCAGAATACCTAAGAGATCTGGAGAAGAGTTGAGGGGTTAAAAGATCTGAGATTGCATTAACACAGGGGTGACTGCTAAGTCCAACAACAGCATTTTATACAAGTTGCAGACGTGATGCAGAAGACTGAATAATATCATCATCAAAGGAGTTACCGTAGTTTAGGTGAGAGGAAATATTAGTGTTAATAACTTTCCTCAGATCATGGGGCAATAATGAATACAATCAATCATCCTTACGGGCAAAAATCTAGAAAATAAAATCCAGGTTGAATATAAGCAGTATTAAAGCTTTATCATATTTAGGACATAAATGTACCATTACATTAAATTCATGCACCTCAATACAAGTGTGATATGAAGTGGAAGCATAGCCTGGGCATTGGGGAATGAAATTTTCTGCAGCAGTGCACCTTCACAAAGCCAGACTGTTTTTGTTGTGTCGAGTTTGATAATACAACAAAAAATGCAACATTTCCTATGCTGACAAGCAAACATCACTGAATAACTCAAGCAAAGCATTTGCCAATCAACACACAGAGCGCTAGTAAAAACATGCAGATTATTTCCTCTGTTTGAGTGGACTCCAGCAGGCACTTTTGATGCTGTGTTGGCACTGTGTGCATTTATCCAGTGAATAACAAGCAAGTCACACTTGCTTAGCTTATAAGAAGTGCAAATCAAATGTCACTCACATGTTCCCAGTAAAAACAATATTCAGAACTCAAATCTATTTTTCAAACCGTTAATTTGCACTGCAGTGTGTTAATTATAATAGTCAGTTGTAGCCCAAAATCACTTGAGACCTCCTGACCATCAATAGGCCCATGCAGGTATAGGAGTTACACATATTTTGTAATAATAATTCTAATATTGTTAACATTTTAATCTTACATTGTTAAATTCAAACTCAACCCTGGTCTGACATAATACTGATAAATGCCACAGTATTCTCGGCAGTTTGTGAAAAGGCCGTTGTGCTTGGATTAAAGATTGCATAATTATAGTAATATTATATACATTAACTAGTACAATCCTATTTATACCAAAGACAACATGTCTATATGTATATTTATAAGGAGATTCACTATAAACAAACATTGACTAGTGGATTATGTTTAGTGTGATCCTTTTGTTTGAATACACAGCAATCCACATAATGGATTCATCACGTGACATCAGCCTGTTTTGTGGTAATATTGTGGACAGAAATATCCACTTTTTTGACTGGAGTTAACATTTTTATAAAATAAGCTAGTGATTAAATGATATATTTTGACATATCTACAAGCAATACTAACACAAAGTGCCACCTCTTTGTTATTATGAAAAAGTGTAATGACATCAAGTAACTAAAAAAACTCAATTCTTGTATAAATCTTTGTGGGGCACCTGACAGTGATCCTGGACTTGAGAGGGAACACAAAATCAGAAATGTCCTAACAAAAGCAAAATCTAGCAGGCTTAATGTGTTGCTAAAAAGTTTACAGTTTATACAATGCTGACAGAGGGCATCTTAAATGATATATCCGTGTATTTAGTTCAAATATTTTAGCAAGAAGATCAAAAGCCATATTAATGGACTTGTAATACTCCATACCGACAGGTTTGTCATCCTAGTAAACATTAGGATAGAAAACATTTTTAATACGGTGTAATATTCTGCTGCTTTTGGCCTAATAAGATTGAGGACAACTCAAAATGTTGGTGTCTGGGGTTCTCAAGATGGCAGCTTTAAGGGAACTTGCATTTAATTGAGCTGGTGCACCAGTTTGCTGATTTCTACATTTTACCCTGCAATACCACAAACTATCGTAGCTTCATAGGCTACAATGAGTCTTAACAATGAGTCTTAACAACTACTTAGTTAGTTAGACTTAGTTTATCTGCGAAGCCGCTGGGACAGTCTCAGTCGAAGAGTCCGACAGTGGCGGCAGCGGCAGTGGCATTGAAAACGGAGGAAGCGGTGTGGTAGCACTGCATCATGTCACTCCCTGCATGGTCCCGACCGTGGTGAAGCAGAAGAGATGTCCAGCAGTGGCGGCGGTGGCCATAAAGCCGGGGCGTGACAGGCAGAAACAACCTTAGTGGAGCAGTGATTACTTCCGTGGAGCAGTAAGATTAGTGAGCAGATTCACCGTTGCTGAAATGAGAAGGAAGAGAGTGGGAGTGAGGCGCTGCCTTATATACTGTGTGAGACACACCGAATTGGTAGGCGCGTCCTGATTGGTCGATTACGTACATGCAAATTTCAGTGGGCAATTGCGTAATACTCTCCTCCAATCACACGCACACATAGAGTCCAGTAGGGGGCAGAGCCTGTGTGAGATAGAACGTACGCATCGTCAGATTCCAAGAGGGGACTGAAAGAGATGATCCAATGCAGTTTTTTGAGACCCGGGCCAACTAAAGCTAGAGAGAGCACACATCTTCTCAAATCTTTTTCTCTTTGTTTACATCAAAGAATAGAGATGTGGCTATTTTATTAAAAAAAAAAAACAAAGAAAAAAACAACTTACCATTTAAACTTACACGGATACAGGAGGAGGTTATTTAATTGTGTTTTATTGTAAGCCCACATCTCTTTAGTTTTATATAGAAAGCTCCATGTCCAAAATTCCCGTAACAAACGTATCATGTCTTAAAAACCTTAAATCTCTGAAGCTCGCTTGTAATAACCTAATTACTGCACTGTTAAAGCGTGGCGGACTATTAGAGGATTAGAGGGTAGATCTTGAATCACTTCTGTCTTCACTCCACTATATGATAACCCTGATTTTTTACCAAGAATAACAGAAAATGGTTTCCGGCTTTGGGCAACTAAAGGGCCCCTCAATCTGTATGACTTATTCGATGGATCCACTTTAGTGTCTTTTAGTCAATGAGCCGAAAAATACAAATTTTCAAAAACAGAACTTTTTCCCGTTACTTATAGATAAGAGTTTTTTTATGAGGGACACTGCAATCCTTGACAACCAAAATGTCTCTCACTCTGAGATGCAGCTTTTCTTAATACAGTTGGGCAATTCCATAAGCTCTTTCTACAGCATGATCAAAGGGTATGGCACTACAGGCACTTTTTACCTTAAAGGAAATATGGGAAAGGGAACTCAATGTAGAGAGTACGGATGATAAATGGAATGATGCTTGGAAGAGTGTAAAAAGCTTTAGTGTCTGTAACAGAGTAAAAGCAATTCAACTCTTTATTCAACCAGATATCCCCCTCCCAACGCCATAAGTTTAACATTGACTCCTCCCCCAAATGTCTCAAGTACAAAATAAAGACAGGTGGTCTCACCCATTTCCTGTGGTCATGCAGGAAAATACAGCAATTCTGGCAGATTATAGGGTGGGAAATTAATAAGATCCTATCTTTCTTGGGATACCGAATGGCTTTATTACTGATAAATACAAAATGCTAACACGCTGTGCAAGAAAATGCATTCTTTTGAATTAAATAACAGACAAAGTTCCATCTAAAACATATTGGCATAAGATAATACCTGAATATGTATCATTGGACTATTTGACATGCATGTTACATTGAAAAGACAATGTATTTCACAGAACATGGGAGCCTTTTATGTCATATATTGGTTTAGATATCTCTGCTATTCTTACAAGAGGGTTTATGTAGTATAGACTCATGTGATTCCTGCTACTTAGCTGTTTACTTTTAAAAACTATTTTATGTAATTCCTGAGTTACTTGCCTGTTTGAATGTGTGAGTCTGTGAGCTGAGATGTTCTGTTTTGTTTTTGTTCCTTTTTTTCCCCCCTTGTTGTTTTTGTTGATGTGTGTTGCTTTGAAACAATCATAATGTTTTCTGAGTCAAAAATCAATAAACACATAAAAAAAATGTTGGTGTCTTGCGAGAGTAAGAGATGTTTTATAAAGATGCTGAGAAAACTCCACATATACAGTTTCATTTATCTATGTCTGGGCAGATGTAAGTATGTGTAGTTTAGTCTGGAAAGACAAGAGAGACAAGAGTCAGAATCACTGTCAAGATGTAAGCTTCATCTACATCTGTTTGTTCTCTCCCTGTAATATACTGTACAGTGCGAGGTATTTTTTATTAGATGAATAGGATATTGGAGAGCTACAGTATAGATAATAATAACAACAACAATAATAATAACAATAATAATTAAAGCTGCAAGCAGCGTCGGTCGGGACCTCGCACTCTGGTCTGTCGGGATAAGATCATTTTGCTTTTTAAAAATGAGGGATATTTCTTACAAGTGTGGTGTGCTTTTATTTTGAAAGTGTGATTGACAGGATGAGAATTTTCTGCAGGGTGAGACATGTCTTTCTTGCTCACCCCTGTGTCATCAAAATTATGCAAGTTTTGGGCCCTTTCACTGTAATTTCAATTAATAATATGAAAACTTTTGATGAGTTTGTGTGTAAAAGAAATTCACTTCCTAATTTTCAAGTCTATTTTTAGAAAAGGAAAGACTTTTAACGCACATGACCTGGTCAGAGTTTGATTGAAATGTGTACTGTCAGGTGTGGAGAGACAATAAGTAACTGCTGCTGGACACAGAAAAATACTCATATATTTGAATGGAGAGTGTGAGCAAGCCCACACCTTTTTGAACATTTACTGCTTTCACATAGTTTTAGATACAAACTTCATTTGAACTTTAAATGAGTCACAAGACTTTGACCTACAAATCTTGAATTTACATGCGTTTTCTATCCTTTACTGTTCGGGACGTAGCACAGTCCAAGGGCTTCTGTGGATGTTGTCAGACCTGGGCTGACATGTAAAGTTTGGTTCAGATTGGAACATGTACAATACGTGTATAGCAACTTCCTGTGTCATGGCAAAACATCAAAACTCAATGGCGTGAGGATGAGAATTTTCTGCAGGGTGAGTCATGTCTGTCTTGCTCACACCTGTGGCATCAAAATTATGCAAGTTTTGGGCCCATTCACTTGAATTTCAATCAGTAAACAGAAAACTCTTGATGAGTTTGTGTGTAAAACAAATTCATTTCCTAATTTTCATGTGTACTGTCAGGTGTGTAGAGACAATAAGTAACTGTGGCTGGACACAGAAAAATACTCATATTTGAATGGAGGGTGTGAGCGAACCGCTAGGTGCTTGGGCCCTAATAAAGGAAAAACTGCAGCACAGAGCTACAAATTTTAGTTTTGATTTTATTTTTCTGCAGCACTTAGGCGCTAAACTGTCACTCTCACTCAATGAGCTCCATTCAACCCCCCGCCCATTCTCTCTCTCTCCCTCTTAGTTGGAGAGGAGAATGTCACTCTTCTTGTGAAATATCCTCATAAATCCTATGACTTTGGCCAAATCCTACATTAAAAATCACATTTTTTTGTGGGAAATTTTGTCACGAATCCATTGATACAGGTTTCAAAGTGGTCAGACTTATACTTTAGATGTCAGAACCATTTGTTTGACACAAAGTCCATGCCTAGAGATTGCCTCCCCATTGGTTTACATTGTACAACTTTCAGGGCTTATAATATCTAAACCGTTCGAGTTATTACAAAGTTTTTAACAACTTTTGGTCAGCACAGTGTCATAAGTCATGTATTCAAGTTTGAAGCTGATACCATTAACGCCCTAGGAGTAGATAGTGTTTCTTGGGGGTCCAAAATTGGCGCAAAGTCGTACTTTGATGGGCATATTGTGGACTTCCTGTTGGATTTAGGTCAGGGGTGTCAGCGTATGATTTGTAGGTCTTGATGAGACGAATAATTGAGTTTTGGTTTGATCTCTCTACGACATTCCTACGGGCTGTGGCGGCCATATTAGATACCTAGGTGGTGCTCTCGAGCACATTTTGGCACTTTGGGGATTAATTTTTACATTTTATCAAATTTTTTACCAGACCTGATGTGCATGCCAAATTTGGTGAGTTTTTGAGCATGTTTAGGGGGTCAAATTTAGGGTTGAAGTGGCGGATTAATAAAGAAAGAAGAAAGAAAGAAACAGAACAGATACAAGAGGGTCTTCGCCCCTTTGGGGCTCAGGCCCTAATAATAATCACAGAATGTCAGTTCTCTCAGCCCAACTCATTTGTCCTCATTCAAGCAGAGATAAGATTCTTCAGACCTGTTTCCCCCACACACTACATTTATTATCAATTATGTCAGACATTTTTCAGTTTTTCAATGAAAGAGAAGAAAAGAAGATAAACAAACATACAATACATTCCTTCATTGCTTCAGGGTTTGTCTCTGGTAGCAGTTTACACATCTTTATGTCATTTGTCAAGTGTCACTGGTTGTTTTATTGCCTTGTGTGCTTCATTAGCACCTCATAACATAGAAGTAGTTTTGTGTTGCATATTTAAAGATTTTTCATCTCTTTGTTAAGCTATTGTTCCCGAAAAACTGGAAAGTTCACAGGCATGAGGTAGACAGCAAAATAGGTTGTGAAAAAGGGTTGCAGAAATTAACTGTTAGGTGGACCCAAATCCAGGAGACTGCAGGCTGAAGAATAACTTCTTTATTTAGGGCTTGTACAGGCAAAAACAAAGCTGGCAGGTCAAAGCAAAACTGAAACAGAATGCAGCACAAACAGAGCAGACTGAACAAAGGATTCAAAAAAACGGAACTGAAAACCAAGACTTAAATACAAACAGAACTAATGAAACAACAAGGAACAGGTTGCAAGACACAAGGTCAGGTTGGGAGCTGATTGGCTAGGGAAGACACAGGTAGCAGGGCAGGGCTAACGAGACTGAATGCAGGGCAGATGTGAAGGGAAAAGCAGGTTGAGGAGGAGTACATGAACACAGGAGGCAAAACATAGGCCAAACAGAAAACCAAAAGCCCAGAAACACAATGAATACAGTCCAACTAATAAAGGCAACTTAAATGATGTCATGTCAGAAGTCTTTAAAGATACAACTCAAAACAGCTTTCTCCCACTCAGTCCAGTCCAAATAAAAAAAGAGAAAAGTCTTAGGGCCTCTGTAGGGCTGTTGGAGAATGGCAGCTAAGGACAGAGAGTCAGACTGCAAACAGAACCACAACATTAACACTAGAACCGCCACAGCTAATTGTATGTTACTATGTTTTAATAAAATATTCATGTCCCCCAGTCTTTGACTTGCCCTAAAATAATGTTGTGAAGCACCCCCTATTGTTAAAAATAATGAAGATGATTCCAGATTAAAGACACAGGCGTTTAGCTATAACTGCCGCCGGGTAAAATTTACCCATATATGAAATGCATTTATTTTTGCGTGGTTCAAATTTAAACATAAGTTGCTAGGCAACATCATTTGAGTGTGTATGATCTGATAACTATGTCAAGTCATAATTAAATTATAAAAAGAGCAGAGGAGAATAACCTGTAAAAAAAAAAAAAAGAAAAAAAACCTTCCCCAAGTGCCTGAAGTGCAGGAAAGCTCAGGTGAAGCTGAGCTCAAGGTGCTGAAAGTGTTTCTGAGGGACACAATCAGAACTGTTCAAATGAAGATTATTTAGCCTACTCACAACCACACATTCTTGAAATACCTAAATCAATAATTGATCAGATGAAATTGTGCACTTGACTTTGTCATGTAGTTTTCATTGCAACATTAAATCCCCCATAAATGCAGTAGTTGCTTATTGTTATTATTATGGCTCATTATTGTCCATTTGGGGTATTTAGGCTACTTTGGTCATTTACATAACATGGGTTATCTCATTATGTGTTAAATGGCATATATGCAAATATTTCCTTCCAATACCCATTTTCAGTGTCATTTTAGACTGATTTATACTGACAGCTATGCAGAGTGATAAATGTTCTTAAAGATGCTTAGATTATAAAACAACAGGACCAAAACACAGTTAATGATTAAACAAACTCATTTCATGACTTTATTGTCTTCACAAAGGAATATATAGAGTATAGTTTTTAGAATTAGAAATGCGGTAGCCGGGCACACAGGTAAATTTTATCTATTGGCGGTTTTAGGTATATCACGACCCCTGGCGGTTCTAGTGTTACGATAGCATACTCATTATAAGGATGGGAAGGCGAGGAAAGCAGAGCAGAGGAGATGTGTCAGCCATGCTGCCAGACAGTAAAGGTTCACCTCAGCGCCCCACTAAGAGGGTGTTGGGCACGGGTAGAGAGGCTTGCTGTTCCCCTGTCTGACTTTGTCACAGCCTCCCTATGGGAGTCTGCCATGTGTCAGCAACCTTAATTACTAAAGCCCATCTCCTCAAAGATTAATGATGCCCCTGTTCTCCCAGTATTTATCGTCTTATCTACTCATTTACATTCTGAATTTGCTGTATATGTGTGTGCCAGTGTTTGTGAATGCATGCGTGTGAAGCAGCTAGTGATGTGCTCATCCTCTTTTTTTCAGTGTATTTGTAATTCCTAGTTTAGACTGCATACTCACTAAAATGAAATGAAACGCCTTGAAAATGGAGCATGCTGTTAAACTTATTTGTTTTCTTAATTACCTGCCGTGTGCAAGGCTCATGTTTGCCTCAGTGTTGAGGCCCTGTCTGGTGAGGCTTTGTTTGGGCTTTTGTTAGTATGATTTAATGTTTTTTATTTTCTCTATTAATCTTATTATTACATACAGCTTGATATGCGTGTTTATGTGTGTAATATGTCTATGCCATTAGTCCCATGTTGTGTGTGACAATATGTTCATGTTTGAAGCTCCCTTTGTGTGTGTATTTCTCTGTATTCTTGAGAGTACTTGCACAGGGTGAATTATTGGTTCTAAAGCTCAGCTACAAATAATGATGCATCATGTTAACTTGGTTCACATATTATTACTGTAGGTGCTCAAACCAGAGCAGATTTTCAAGCACTATGTTTAGACCAACAAAAAGAACAAGACATGATGTATGAGGTCAAGGGGGTCTGTCTCTATCATTTCCTGCTCACTTTATGTAATATTTATGTTGCGATTTCTATACTCTCTGACCCTCTGATCCACACACCATGACCTGCTAGCCAGATCACTCATCTGGTTCAAATGCCAGTTAACTACGGCCTAGTTGAAGGACGCTGCCCTACCGTGTAATTGTTCATTTTAATAGGGATCAAGAGTCAGGCTTCCTTCAATTGGCTACCTTCGTATGTCTCTCTGGCATGTCAGTGAATCCATTCTAAGTCTATCCCCCGGTGGTACGTATTCATTTAAATCATTGTTCAGATGTGAATTGCGGTGAAAATTAGCCCTGATTATCATGCACCACTGCAATTTTACCCTTGAATCTGCTTTTCTCTTCAAGTTAGCAAGTGTTCATTTTTCTGAATGATGTCACAAATATAAACAAAATGTGAAAATGGCTGGGCAAGATGCTGCCAGCCAAATCATAGTTATTAATATCAATTTATTCCCAACCTCTCGTCTTTCCTACAGTTCTGCATAATCAAGCTGTCAACAAGCAGAAATGTAGAGATAGGGGGATGGGTGAGGTAAAGGGGTTGAAAGAGAAAGAGAAAACGAGAGATAAACATAGTTGAAACCTCAGGGAAAATGTACTTCTCTTCAATTTGCTCTGCACAGTAACTGAGCACGACACTGCATGGAGTCTGAAAAGTATTTGTGCTGTGTGTGTGTGTGTATGGGGGGAACACTCATTAAGACTGGCTAACAATACATTTTAAGGAGATGTCTTCATATAGTAATGATTACTAGCAGATAGTCGGACGAATAGTTTGAGGAGACACTTATATTTGATAATGATGAGTAAAGCTTAAAATCCTGGCCGGGAGAGAACATTCAGATGTCCCTGCTGTCAAAGATGACAGCTGTGTATTGTGCTTTTTAATAATTCTTATCTCTGATTATCTAAAGCGCTAACTGAGAAGGATCAGTGTGTTAATTGATTGAAGAGTCGTTAATTTACATGATAATGTAGCGGAAAAAAATACAACCCTGTGTGACAGATGACAGATGATGATAGGCAACTTAATTGCCGGGTAATTAATGCGAGTGGCAGCATTTTGTGGGATATTGCTGTTGGATTTGTACTTCTTTTACCAAGGTTAAACTCTAGACTATTTTATAGGCTTTCGCTCATATTGTGATCTTTAAGGATTTGTTCAGGCTCTTTTGAACTCTTGGCATAAACATGTAGTGACAGCCTTGTAAGTTGGCAGAGTGATCCCATGCTCTTACTATGCCTGTCATTTACGGTATCTCACTTATTATTATGAGGCTACATGTATTCGTATTAGTAACATATGGACATGTCAACAGTTCAAGTCAAGTGCAACACAGCAGTTTATACAGTAAAGGTGATATTTATGCTTTATTTGGAGTATTTTAAAGCAATATGTTTAGCTTTTACAAGAGAAATGCTTCAAGGGAGAGTACTGTTCAATGTGTTTGCAAATATGTTGATTTTACAGGTACCCAAGACGCTGGCGCTGCCATGAAACTTGTTGTTCATTGACTAAGAGTGTAGAAATTGAAGGTGTTGTCACTTTTCAACAAGTACTAAATATACTGATAATGGAAAATATTGTATAAATAAATATAATGTCAAAAATAATGTCAAACTAAATCATCAATTTTGTCATACACCTGCTCCATAATCAATTATTAGATAATATCTCTTTTTCACAATTGTTTATTAGCCACAGCTTATGGGTCTAGAACAGACACATGCTCTAGCAATTAACCTTGAGACCCACACAGCAGCGTTGGTCATGTGGGTTACAGTGTATTAAATCAGTGGACGGTGTGTGTATGATGTTTTGTGTTGTGTGTCTGCTTATGTGTATGTGTACTATAAACACATTTATGCATTTTTTTTTTCATTTTATGATATCAGAAGCTCCAGCTCATAAAGAAGGAGGAAGGAAATGTTATAGAAAAAAAAAGATTCTGGTTACGAAATTCATTCATTCCAGTCTTTTAACTGAAGCTAATATGAAGAAAATCATAACATATAATATGGTTGATTGACAATGATGTATCAAGAAATGTTTATTCATGTTGCGGGATTGAGGTGTTGAAAATCCTGTATCAAGATAGACAATTCTGGGGCTCTTCTTTAAATCAACTGCCACTTAACCTTGTAAAAACACTTTAAATTCTAGTATTTGGGTACTTAAAAAATAAATAAACTCATGTTTTTCAGTCTTGAGCTCTGGCATATTACTTTTCCAATAGTCTTATGGAATAACACGAAATTTCCAACTAACCTTGGACCAAGAAAGGACCAAGGAGGGAGAGGCAGTAGCAAATAGGAGTATTAATCACAAGACAACCTCACCAACACCCCCAACTCCCATCACCTCCCACACACACACACACACACACACACACACACACACACACACACACACACACACACACACACACACACACTATGTAGCAGGAGGCTTCAGCCACATACATAGAACTCCCTGCCAGACAGAACCAATCATTCTCGGCGAGGCAATGAGATCCCTGATGAGCAGCATCAATAGTAATCATAGAATTTGCCATGACGGTGATGGATTTTTATGCCTTTTTGCCCTCATTACAGGCCAGTCTGATAGCTTAGCTAAACTCATATTTGCTTAACTAAATTAATAAATAGTAAGATACAGTGTATTTCTTGGTAAACAGAGTTTTTTCTTAAGTATAAGTTTTCTGAATCTGCTAAAACAATGGTTTCATTTAATTTCATTTGACAGATTTTATTTTATCCAGTGTTATTTCCACTTATTTTATGGCAGCTCATTGTATAACTCAGTGAAACCAATTTATTAAGTTGGAAATTATTCTCCTATTAAGGGCTTGATGCAGGAAGTTAGTATAACAGTAAATCATCATGCCTATAGTGCTTTGCATTTTTTTTTATTATTTCATATTTTGCTCTGTATAGTGTATACTGTACATGTGTCTTGTATTGTATTGTGTGTGTGTTCCTACTTTTCAAACTTGTTAATTTACACTCTGCTACTGAGTACATACATCTGCTGATCCTTCTGGACACATCTTCAGTGATGTTCTGGAATCATTGGGTGTTTCAGGTCTTTCAACATCATGCACCCTCCTCCATGTGACCCAGTTGGGGCTGATCAGATCCCAGCTTGTGTCCAGATGGCTAGTTACTTATGACTCCATGGCTCTTCTTTTTTGAGCCACAGTCATCTTGAAGCGCTCTCTGCCACGTCAGTGGTACTACGGATGACTCTCCTCTTCCCCTCTCCCTCGATGCCCAGCTGACTGAAGACTCTGACAAAAGAACGTGCTGCAGTCCTACGTACCTGGAGAGCTTCCTTTCAAAGGCCTCCTCCAAGAGATCTTCTCATGGAACTGTCAGCTCCTGCAGCACAGCTTGCTTAGTGGACTCAAACACAAGGACAATGTCTGGTCGCAGGGTGGTGGCTACAATGTGGTTGGGGAACTTCAGCTGCCGTTCAGGTTAGGATGCCTGCAGATGTTCTTTTGGCAGGTTTTGGCTGCTCCCCAGCTCTGACAAAGGCGATGCTTGGAGAGTCAGGACCACTTCACCCACTCAATTCCTGCGCTGATGCAGCCTTGCTTCTGCTTCCTTAGCAGCTTCCTCTGCCCTCCACTCCCTGCCAGTCCTCACTTGGATCCCTGCTTTAGCCACCTTTGGATCACTTGAGTCCCTGTACTGTACCACTTTTCTGGATCTTGTTACCTTGCATTCCTCTTCCAAGGATTTGAAGGGCAGTTGCAGCTAATTGTAGTGTCTGTAAACTGCAATGCTGCCCAGGCTCTTTGGCAGCCCCAGCCATCCCCTGAGGTGGTTGCTGACTCTCCTCTCTAAGGTCTTGACTATTGAGATTGGAACTGCATAGATGAGGAGGGGCCACAGGATTCTGGGAAGAATGCCATGCTGACACACCCAGGCTTTGAACTTCCTAGGTAGGCCAGACTTGTCCAGGAATTTCAGCCGGCCATCCAACTCAGTGCAGTTCAACTGGATGAATGCCGTTTTCCTCAGAGAACTGTCAAAAATCTCACTCTTCTCTGTGATGATTGGGATGGCTGCGCCTGTGATGTTCAACTGGAATTTGTCCCCCACCTATCCTTTCCTCAACACTGTGGATCTTGATTTGGCTGGTTTGAAACGCATCTAGTCCCATTCCAGCAGCTTTTCGAGCCCCTGCAGAATCCACTGGCAGCCTGGGACTGATTCTGTGGTGACTGTTAGGTCATCCATGAATACCCTAATGGGCAGTTGCCGTTGAGCAGAATTCGTCCTGGGCCTTCTGCACTCTGGTTCAGTAGACTTTGTGAGCATGGTCATGGCTAGAGAGAACAGCATCACGGAGATAGTGCACCCCCTGATGATGCTGATCTTCACCTTGTGCCAGCTTGATATATTTGCTCCGGAGGAGACCCTTATCCTGAAGTTGTTGTAGTAATCAGCAATGAGGTCTCTGATTCTGCTGGGGATGTGATGTTTGGTCAGTGTGAACTGCACCAGCTTGTGTAGGATGGAGCCATAAGCATTTTGCCAGGTTGAACTACAACACTTCCAAGTTACCCTTGTTCTCACTGGCGTCCCTGATGAGCTGTGTCACCTCACTGGTGTGCTCCAGACAGCCTGGCATCCCTGAAATGCCACCCTTCTGGACTGATGTGTCAATCTAGGTGTTCTTCGCCACGTAGGTGCACAGCCTATTGGAAACCACACTGAAAAAGACCTTCGCCTCAACACACAGCAGGGAGATGATGCAGAACTGGTCTATCTGGGTGGAGTCTTCCTCCTTTGGAATCCACACCCCTTCAGCCAATCTCCACTGTTCTGGGATCTTCCCCCTTCTCCAGAGGACTTGCAGGATCTTCCACAGAGGCAGCAGGAGTTTGGGACAGTTCTTGTACAGTTTGTACAAGGTGCTGCTTGGTCCTGGTGCAGAGCTTGCCCTTGCTTTGCAGACAACCTCTCTGGCTTCCATTAGCTGCAGCTCTGAAATGTCGAACTGCACTTCTGTTTCAGGGGGGTCTATTAGGATGTTGCACTCTCCCAACTCCTGCTCACTTTAAGGGCTGCTCTATGTCTGCTTCAGATATTGGTCTACGTCTTCCTGTGAGCAGGCCAGTTTCCCACTGCGCTTCTGCCCCAGCAACTCCTTGGTGAACTTGAAGGGGTTGGCGATAAAGGCAGCATGCTTTCGGGCCCTTTCGCGACACCACCTCTGATGCCACTCTGCCCCAAGGAGGACCCTGATCTTCTTTGGTAGGATGCACATGAGCTGGGCCAAGACAATGTGTTCCTCTTCTCCTGCCTCCTTGTACTGGGACTTCAGCATTTTCATCTCCTGTCTGATGTTGTGGATTCTCACTGCTCTTTGGTTCGAGTAAGGTGTTCTGGAGCCTTTCTTCTCCTCTTCTCCATTCTGCTGCAATGCTGATAATGATGGTTGTCATGGCTTGTAGCTTCCTATCAGCATTTTTCTCGCTGTTGCCTCCAGAATTTGGTTGACATTTTCATCAAACTGATTCCACGGTGTAGTCATGTTAGCCATTTGATCTGCCACCTCTTAGACTTGATGTTAGAGGGATTAGTTTTCAACACATGGAGGCACTATATGGTGACTCCAGGCTTGGCACCTCCTGCATCTCACCAGGTTGGACACCCATGTGTTGTGCTGCTCCTGCTCCCACCAGACACTTCATCTTCTTCAAGCTGTGATGGCTCTTGCAGATTTATTTGTTGCCTGGGTCTGATGCCATTGTGTCTGTCTGACTGGGATGCAAAATACTATAAATACAGTAAATAGTTGAATTCATTTGAACTGAGTGGGCAGTTTCACTGTCAACAGGCCCTTACTTTAGTCTAAATTTTTTCTGATGCTCCATTGGCAAGATATTTCTAATTCCGATGCTACTACAGTGTTAATGTTGGGTTGAAGTAACAGTACATATAACTAAGTGTATCTTTTTAAGTCAGTTTGATTCATCATTTATATATATTTATTTATATGGGCTACCATACACCCCCACAGAATAAATGCTGAGGACTTCCTACTTGCCATGAGACTAAAAGAAGCCATTTGGATGTATGAAATAAAGTCTTAACCTCTAAAAATACAGGCCAATGGTTAATTTTATTTCAAATTGAAACAGTAAAAGAAGATTTTTTTCTAACTTGATTACCTTCCTTTAATGAATGGAAATGAATCCTTACAAGCCAGCCCATAATAAGTGAAGAAAGGTCATGTTTCTTTTCAGGCCTGCCAGTCTTTATAGTTGTCTGAATAAAAATGCTGCCAATATAATTTTCGAAAACCTTACTTAGGTAAGGGTTACCTGAAAGATATTATTTACAACTCAAGAACAAATCAATATTGCAATATGAAAAAATATGCAATGTATATGAAATATGTGATATTTTTTATACTGTCTAATAATTAAATTTAATGTAAATTCTTGTACTTTTCCAAATTCCAAATGTGTCTATGTTCATTTATCTTCAATTGATCGGTTATTTATTCTGAGATCAGGAATTAGTGGTGACATGAAGTGAAATAGGTGGGGGCCTGGGAGAATGTGGGCTAAGGGAGGGATGAGGGTGCAAGGAGACCTTTATCAGGTCACGTAAGATTGGAGAGGGTATATGAAGGTTAACTGTTGGGTAAACAAACACAACCCCGCAGAGCAGGCAGATCTGTATGAGTGCTGTTGTTGTGAGTGAGTGTGGTGCCAAGGGTATTGTAACCTTTGTTATTGCAGCACGCAAATAAGAGCATTAGGGTGCGAACATTACCCTAATTGGTCATTTGGTTCCTTTTTTTCCCAGGTTATGTGCACAGATTAAATTTAACCTGCAATGAAGCTCATGGAATCACGCTTGGCTCATCCCCTCCTAAGTGGGAGTTTATATATATATATATATATATATATATATATATATATATATATATATATATATATATACATATATATATATTTACTGTATGTGCTGCACCTACATATATGGGGCTCATACATGTATAAACAAATATGGTATCAATATATCTCATGTATAGTAGAAACCCACATGCACATTTTTGATGAACCCACATTCTGTCCACCAGCAGAGCTTTCAGTCCCACTTCTCTTCTCTACTTCTATACAAGGTCATGGGTACATTCTGGATGCACAAGTACTGCACTCTCTAAAACAGAGCGGCACAAACACACATACACACACATGCATGGTTGCCTTAGTGGAGTCATTGGTGATAAGCATGAGGTAATCATTACTAGTGGACATATTTTTAGACTCTAATTAAATGCTGGTCCTGCTGAGAGAGCACAGCATGTCACACACCACTTGATGAGTGAGATCCATGACTTGAGTGCTCTTTATAATTATTCTTCTATGCATTTATATTTTCTGCCTCACCTTCCTTTTGCTCAAAATAACATGTATACTATGCCACAGATACAAAATGCAGTCTTGTTTAGCTTTTGTTGGTATCAGAAATTCTGAAGTGAAATTCATGTATGAGGGAGCCAGCTGGGAGTCAAACCCCAACCCAAACAACCTTTGCCCATCTGTGTTAAGGTACAGTATGGATCACTTTATGGTAAAGTTCTATCCTCTTTGACTGAATCTAGAGTATTAAGCAAGGAACTTTTTCTGTAGAAAAGGTGTAAAGAAATAAAAGCAAGTTAGAAGGAGAGATAGATAGTTTATTAGACAAGTTGTTATAGACTGTCTTGCTGTTGTTTCCAAGGGAACAGCTATGCTGTGTGTGGGGGTTGCTGTAACCCCTGAATTCTCAGGCATTACTTTTGGCTATGGGCTGAAATTGGCTGGGATATAACAGGATAACATCTAATCTCTTCAATTAGATCCACCAGGGGGCTTCCCGCTGTATGTGTCTGTGTATTAGCTTGCATGCTTTTGTGTGTGCTTGCGTATATGTGTGTGTGCACGCATGTGTGTGCATGTGTTTGTGCGTATTTGTGTGACAGTCTGTTTTCATGCGGCGGGCTAAAAGAACAATTCTGTCACAGGCATAGGTTGTCTATTTTGGAAATATGTATCATCCACTAATTGCAATGCATTACAGAGCACAATGCCAGCAAAGAATTCATGTTATGGTGTTGTGGAAAATGTGCTTTTTACATGAATTGCCCTCTCTTTCTCTATCCAATATGTAAGTTTTTAATGTCCTTTTCTCACACTCTTCAATAGCCATCTAAGTACATACTCAATACTCTTTATGTTAGCATACATAATGTATAATTATCTATGTTCAGCACTCCTCAAAGTGCTGCACTTCAACTGATTTTCAGTCTTATTCTCCTCTCCTCTTTCCCATCTGTCCTCAGGGCACAAAATGTGTTCCTCTCATCTCTCATGAGGCATAACTCTCTCTTTTTCACTCTGTCTTTCTATGTCGCACTCACTCTGCCCCCATGCACCCTCTTCTTGCAACACCTAGCACTGTGATTTGTATTAAGCCATTATTTTTTATCAACTATATTACTGTTGCAGTAAGAACAAAACCGTTGAACATAAAAGTATAAACTTAATATGCAATAGGTAACTTGACTCAAAAACTTAGTTTATATGTGCTATTATTTCATTCCCAGTTTTTATTTTATACTGCAGTATAAGATGTACAGTGTATACTTTAATACATCTAAATAAGCCATCATCTCTAACTGTGGCATAACTTACTAGTCCAGTATAAATATTGGTCTAATGGGCAGAACACAAAACTGTCGGCATTTGGCAGAAGTGAGCATTACTCCTCGCCACTCTTGGCATGCATATGTGTTTTCATGAACAAGCTGGTACAACACATACAAACAAAATGGGCACCCACTCATCAAAACACTGCTCACATCACCAATAGTGGTCAAAAAGTCCACATGGTTCCCTTAAGTGAAAATCAGTGAGTTAAATTTCATTTAAATGAGGGAAGCAAGAGAAGTTAGGGTAAGGTTAAAGAAAGAAATAAAGCTAGAGAAGGGGAGAAAATGAGAGGCAGTATAAGTCAAGGGTTAGAGGGAGATGGGAGAGTAGAGAAGAAATAAAGGGAGAATGTGTCCATTTTACAACCAGGGGCAGTCCCATTTCACACAGGCTTTGCCTTCCAACAGGCTCTATAGGCTTGCTCAATAACTACTGCAGTGCAGTGTACTAAAAGAAGAAGTAAAAATGGACTTGGTACACTAACCCTGCAGACACCTTCTTATAGCAACTGAGAGGACAAACACAACAACTAAGACCTGCAGCCTCAGAATGGGCGCTGTCCCTCTCTGCGCCAGTGTGATTGTGGCAACAGATTCTCATTTTGTTTTTTTCATCTGCCTGAAAATGGAGCAGCAATCTGTTTCAATGTTGAAATCAACAGAGAGCCCATACAACTGGGCCCTGAAAATGCAATGCTCTTTGGCTTTGAAAACACTTTGGTGCTGAAGTTGTGTCCAGAGGCAGGTCCTGCCTGATTCACAAGAAGTGAAAAAATGTCTATCAGTTATTCTTGCAACGTAAAACCTCCCTATACGGAAGTACATAACCCGGTGTTGCAACCAAATTGGCCAGTCCCTGTCTCAGGTGAACGGTGCCATATTAGTCCAGTGAGAAAATTTCCCTCGAGCTACTGTATGTAAATTGAACTTTGTTAAAGGGGCTCACTTTTGTAGAATGGGTAACTTATGTGCTCTGTTGTTCTTCCTGAGCAGCTCGCTCATCAATGGAGACAGCAGCAGTACTGCTCTTTGACCAAACCATCCATCGTCCTTCAGAATATCAGACACTCTTTCAAGTCCAGGACTAGGCAATTTGATGCTTGCATTGGCATTTCATGTGCCTATGGAGTAGATGTTGTTGGTGATCCCTTGACTTTTCACCTAGCATCATCATCAGATTTTAACTTTCATTTGTGCAATACATTAACATCATCCTTTTCTTCCATTTGTTTGTACTGCTAGGAGGTTTATGCTTTGTTGCTTACTATGACGGTGATCTTTTCAGAGGCAATCAGAGGTATGGGTTGTTGTGCTGGTAGTTGTGTTACTGTGTGAAGTCAGTTAGGGTCTGCAATTTAACCTCGCCTCCTTTCCCAACTGCCATTGGGTATATGACCCCATGCCACAGCCTTTTGATTTGTTGATTCAATGGGAGGAGCTGTAAGCTTGTTGCTTCACCCCTTTAAGCCCATTTCTGTCAGAATGCAAAGCCTGTGTGAAACAGAGCAAATGTTAAGCTTTGTAGCTTTAACTATATAGGAAACTCTATTCCTATGGAAATTGTCCTATTTTTAATAGTTTTTTGTTTGCTTAATGTTTTTTTTTTTTGCAAGAACAAGACAAATCAAATGCAAAGTGTCATTTGTGATATCATGCCAAATTGTTTGAAGTAATCAATCACTCCTAACACCACTATCAACACACACATACACACTGTGCTGTAAGCAGTCACCTTAAGAATGAAATAATTGAACATTAGGTATAGTCTGATGGTTTATTATCATACATCCCATGTAGCTGTCTTGAGCTTTTTATTTCGATATATTCCACAGTGCAATTTTCAAAGTACAGATATTATGTCTAGCATAGACACACACACAAATGGACAACATAGATGACATTACAGTAGCAGTCACAGATTTTCTAGTGAAGGACACAGTCCCACAGAAAGGACAAAAAATTGGTTTCTATCCAATATGGACACATGGGTCCCATTCATCATTCATTCACACTCATCGTGTTTTACAAATGTCCCTCTTATTCAGTGACAGTGTCATTAAAACAGCTATCTGACAGATGTTATCAGCGGTGAAACACCCATGAAAAGCTGTTTTTGTGAGTTATCCTCTCAACTCATTAGATGCCCTTCTCTTGGTCTCTGATATTGTTATATTCATTATTTTTTTCCTTGGATCTGACACCCCATGAAATCCTTTTTTTCCTCCTTTTCGTATATTTCATATTTATATTTATTTAAGCTTTTATGTGGAACCCTATTCACTTGTGTGTTGATTTACTGTAGTTTAAAAATAAACAGAGTGGTTGCCTTTGACACCTGAGGAAAGTCTCACACCTCAAACCCTCAAACTGACAAATGATCTTCTTGAAATTTTCTACTTATAGACAGGGAGCAAGTTGATTTCCAAATGCTGCAATGTGACTTAAATCTGTAAGCAGTGTTCCACCAAGCAATTTTCTCAAGTAACATACTTATTTTCTTTTCAATACATTGAGCAAACGTGGCTAGGCAGCATGTCTCTGAGTTTTTATTACTTCATGTTCATTTTATTTCAAAGAGAATGCTTCCTAAGGGAATCTGGTGGAAATGTCTGATGCTATCAATGAGGAATGACTGGACTGAACTGGATTTATAGTACATCATACTCTGAGCTGATTCAGAGCAATTTTAAAATCAGACAAAAGTGAAAACTCTATAATGGATTCAGGTGACAGTGATGATGCCGTTGGTCTGTCCGTAAACCTTTCACACATGTTTGCAACTGTAAATTTTAGATTTCTTTTCATTAAGGTCTAAATTTTCCAATACCAGCTTTACATTACCACCCTTAAATTATTGTGTTGATTGGAAAATAAAAAAAAAGATCCCAAATTGGAATGATTGCAAAAAAAAAAAAAAAATTGCTGAGCAGCCAGGCATTGGAAGGAATTTGGCGACAGCTGTCAGGGATGGTTAAAGATGCAGTTATTAAAAAACACCACATGGGAAAAATCCTAGATAATTAGCAAACTGAAATCCCTTGCCTGAGAGAATTTAAAAAAATAAATAAATAATTGACCGGCATTACAAAATGACAAACTAAGCTGTCGGTATTACTAACTCAAGCTGTCTATCTGGTGGAGCAGTAATAAGTTGTTTGAGCGAGTCAGATCTTCAATTTATGCAAGGGAAAAGTTAATCTGACAGTATTCTGTACTCTGTGAGTGAAAAATACTTGTATGTATACTTTTCTGCCATCACACAGTTGTATAACCTGACTAAAGATAGCCATAGAACAAGGAAAAAAAGACACCACTGCAACACCATCTAATTAGAGTACAGAGGACAGAGAAAGAAAGAAAATAAAAGCTGCCACTCACCTCTATCTCAACTCATCTGCCGAGGATTGATCTTTTTCAAAATCACAACCGCAGGCGGCGCCAGGGGTACCAGGTTTACTCAGAATAAGTTGTAAAATCTTTAAAAACCAAATTGCTAACTTAGTATTACAGATGGCAGTGGATTTTGTATGTGCACACATGCATCATATGTCTACATGCATGTGCCAACTGATTATAGACATTGACACCATGTTAAAAAGCAAGTCAAGGACGTTAAACTGTAAGTCGGACATTGATTGAGGCAATTGAACTGTGTTTGAATGAATAATGACCCTAGAACTGTACCTGATCACAATATGTCATAACAGAATAACGTCACTGTGGTTAAAATGACTTGGAATATTTATGAATATGTTTCTAACAAAATATGTTTTCATAATGACATTCACTGAACTGCTGAACTACCAACGAGTGAAAAATGTCACAGATTATTTTCCCAGTTTCAAGTTATTCTTCCCTCCTAGGAATTGTCCTTCTTTCCTGTAAAGCTGTGTGACCTTTAAGTGTGGGCTAATCTCAGTTTGCCCGTCTGGCTGCTGGGCCTTAATCCACTGACTCTCTTTATTCTTTATTCAATCTCTTTATTCAACACTTAGAGACCCACACTAATCTTTATCCAACAAATATTACATACCGTGCCCACTCTTTTACTCTCCCTTTTTTTTTGTCCTCTCAGAAGACACAGGCACACATCTTCTTGTTCGCTCCAAATTGATTTTTTCCTGCAGTAATTTGCTCATATTGCATGGCCTAATAGTCAAGATTACCCCTTTTTGTGGTGTCAGCACAACACAGATTGGAATAAAGGATGTACAAGATATAGTGTAAATGGTGGAGGAAACAACGGCTCCAGGTTTTATCCAGGGACTTTACTATTTGTTTAGGTTGTTGTGTAGGAGTGGAGGACTTTAAATGAGGACCCCTGGCTATGTATTTTTTGAAGAAATAGAGAAAATAATGCTTACTTTCTCATAGACATGAGGCACTCTCATAGGCATAAGTTTGAGGTTAGAAAGATGAGTTTATAAAATACAAGTAATTAGAAAGAAAATGATCATCAACTGTGTACTGTGTTTATTTTCTATGAAGGGCTTTTGGGTCAACACTTTGCAGAAAACTAATGCTCACACAGTGGCTGAGCTAGGATGAGGTCAGGACTGTTGGCTTAGTGGGTCTGTTGCATTGGTACTGTAGAACAAATAGCTGTTCTGTGCCTGCTGTATACGTCTGTTTTTCTGAGTGTGTTGGGAGAGCAGGTGGGTGCGCGGAGTCTTCTGTGAGTGTTGGGCTGTGAAACAGCTGTCTGAGACAATGACTCTGACGAAGATGGATGAGATGGCTACACAAGGCGTCGTCCACTACTCGGAGTACACAGTGCTCTAAAGCAAGAAAACACTCATTATATCCTTGTCTTTTCTTCTGTTTCATACAGTATAACACTCTTTTTACATGCACCAGAAATGCAGCGTGTCTCAGAAGGTAACTCTGAAGCCCCTCTGTGTCGCTGTATTGCTGAACTGGCAACTGGAAAGAATGGCTGCTCTGAGATTAGCTAAATCTGAAAATCCTAATGCCATGCTCGTCTGTGCCAGCTGACACAGGACCAGACTCTCGCTGACATCATGTGTTCACACATACACACAGAGCTAGCCTTATATGCTGTATTTCCTGACAGATAACATATTCATTTGACTTCACTTCTGTTCTTTGCCAAATATGGTGTCATCCAGCGGTCATCAGCAGTGACAGTTAGTAACGAGTTGCACCCAGAATGACCAATGGCATGCTAGTTTATACTACAAGTTTTAGATTGATGTCAATGATATATTGTTTTTCTTCTTTTTTAGAAAGATGCAGTTATAAGAGTGAAAGAATGAGGACTTGTGGGTGTATCTTATTTGTCTCTACCGTTTCAGCTTCAGGGTTTTTATGTTTCCTTTTGGAAGGGATGTTAGGATGTTGCTCGACAGATAGACAGATAAAAGGAGGCAGAAACAGAGACAGAGAGAGCAAAAGTGAGAATAAGGCTAGGAGTACTCACACACATAGTCTTCTTCAGTCAAATTCACTCCCTCACACACACACACACACACACACACACACACACACACACACACAAACACACAGAAAGAAAGGGGAGCTGTCTCTTGTCACTGCCAGTCACTTAGTCACAGAGGCGTGGACGGCCACCTTGTTCAGAGTGTGTTTATATACAGACTGAAGACAAGGACAGAGAAGCAAGGCGAGGGTGGAAAGGGAAAAGAGACAGCGGGTTAGAGAGCATATACAACATATGGCGGTAATGAAAAGATACCATCAGGAACAAAATATACAGAAACAAATACTCTGGTGTGCAAACTTTTGACTGCTCAAAGAACAAGAAGATTGCCGATCAATAAGATTTATCTGATGCTGTTCCACTGTTTCATTACTTATGTTGCCAGAGTTGTGGTCTTGCATCATGAGTGGACAAGTGGTTACAAATTCCTTGTAACATACTCTTCAATTTACTGTAGATACAGCTTTCTAAAAAGAGATTTTTCCCTTAACACATTTGCTGCATGTTTTTTTTTTTGGGATGCTGGTTACTTTTCAACACAAGGTATACTGTAGATTTGCAATCTCATTCATTTCAAAACATGTATTTATTTTTTTCTTTTTACTTTTCTTTTTATTTCCCATAACAAGATGAGTAGAGGATCCTAAGATTTTAGATTGGTGTCCTACTTTCCAGGATGCCGCTTGTTTCACAGAGGCTTAAAGTCATAAATTGGTGCTCTAGGTATTTGGGAGGATATGTCTGTTGCTTCAGCATGATTTTAGGGTGTTTCCAGGTGGTTGTAAAGCGGTTGCTAGGGCGTTCTAAGTGGTTAATACACTGTTCTGCATGGTGGCTATGGTGTTTGGCATACAGTAGTTTCTATGGTGATTCTGGGTGGCTGTTAGGTGGTCACAGAATATAAATATATGGTCGTCTGGTTAGATTATAAATTACATACATGTACATTTAAATATCACACAGAGCCAGCCTCCCCTTGAGCTATAGGAAGAGGATTGTTACGATTCCATTTACTGGCATAGTGTTTCTTTAGGCCTCGGATGATGTTTACCCTTCAGCTCTCAGGCTCATTAATGTAGATAATTACAATGCTCACCACGGCATTTTATATGATAATGTCAGTTGGTCTACTCTGATTGAGATACATAATAACCATTGTTGCTTTGGAACTCTGGCACATATCTAAGCCACTTAAATGACACCTTACCAGAGCAGACTTATAGGTAGCCTTACTTTGCTGCAAACCCAGATCAAAGCATTTGTATCTCTCTGTAGTTTGAAAACCATTGTAATAATCATCCTATACTGGCCTGTAACTGCTTTTTCTGAGCCCGCATTCAGTGTGTTTATCATTCTGTTCGGTTTGTGTTTGTGGGGAAAAGTGCTTTACTGGAAATCCCACGACAACAGAAGCACAGATGCTCTCAATGAGCCGCTTATTTTGATGTGTTACTGTATGTGTATTGTATATTATAGCGGAATATTAGGGTCACTGTTAAAAAAGGAAAAAACGTGAGATTTTGAGAATAATAATAGTGGTAATTTTTCAAGAAAAAAAGTTGTTACATTTTGAGAAAGAACAGTCAGGTTGCTTTGAGAGTAAAATGTCATGTGATGTTTGTAGGTTGATTGAATTACATGTGCATGTTTTAGCATTTCCTGACAGTCCATTGGCTACTGTAGTCTACGGTCATTTTACCTTGTGAAAAACTCGTGTTTGGTCTTCATTGTCACTTTTCGTCTGACTGGTAGCTTTGTGTCACTGCATCAGTTAGTCACTGTTAGTCGGTTTCGGTTTTCCAAGAGGAGAAGAGGCTTCAAAGATGAGGCTGGTTTGGAAAATGATAGCCTTTGTTACTGTAACTTCCCCACCTCCATTAGTCTTATCCAGAGACAGGCCACAAGACAGACAAGTATCTGTCAAATGGTCATGTCACCGTGTCATTCTGGGATACTACAATATCGAAGCAATAACGTACTGCACAGCACAGTAACACAGGTAGATTCTGGCTGCCTTTCAAATCAATTTTATAAAACACACTGAACTTTAATCATATTCCTTTGTCATGACTGCAATCTGGTTATTGACTCATACATCAGTTTTATTTTCTCTGATAATACGATAAGGTGCTTTTGGTGAAACCTGTAACTTTAGATCATCAACACAGACTGCCAACGACAGTATTAAAATCTCATAATATTATGACTTTTTTGTTGGAATATTATGACTTTATTTTCGTAATTTTTCAACTTTTTTTTCTCAAAGTAGACCAATTTTGACTTTATTCTGGAAACAGTGGCTCAATACTCCATCACAGTATGCAAAATAACTGTAATAGTGTATAATCTGAAATTGATGGGGAGAAAAACTATTGTGTTAATGATGATCTTTTGTGTTTGTGTTTCTACTACATTTAATTATGACAGTATAATTGTGGTTTCTATCCTTTGTGTTACCATATTGTTCATATGTTATGTTGTCAAGTCTCCACTGCCTGTGAACCTGTTATCTCAGTTGTATTGTTGCCATCCTCCTCCTCTCTTACATTCACCAGCTGATGTGAGGCAAGGCCGCCTTGTAGTGCCTGCTGTCTATTTACTCCCATTCAGGGGATTCACTTGAGAGGCCACAGCTCAAATAAATTCACTCAACAGCCACTGCTCAGTAGGGACCTCTCTCTCTCTCTCTCTCTCTCCCCCTTCTGCGCTCGCTTGCTCATTCTCTCTCTGCCTCTCCCCCAACCTCCCTTTTGACTCTTTTATTCTTCCTCTCTGTCTTTTGCTGTCTTTGTTCATTTCTGTTTCTTTCCCTGTCTTTCTGTCTCCCTGACCTACTGTCATTCTGTCCATGGCTCCATAGCCTTTTTGTTTTTCTCCTCCAAACTGATGTAGCACCACTTTGCTTTAACAGCAGAGCAATCACCCAGCACCATGGGAAACCGTGGACTTAAAACAAGGTGTGCTGAGCTGCTTAAAAACAAGTGTTACTTAAATCAATGCCATTTGTCATGGATGACTTAGGTTGTACCGTGTGAAGGTGTTTATGTGGCCGATGGTGGATACAGAAAGGTAAACCCAGATTTTTTTTTCCCCCATCAAAGCTTTTGACCATTGATTATTCAGTACATTTTCAAAAGCAGGATGTATTCCTCTGGTGATGCACTCAGGTTATTTTTTAAAAGGCGCATGAACACACACACACACACTGAATATACACATAGGCTCCCAAATACACACATACAGGCACCTGATCTTGTGTTTCTCCTTTCCAGAAGGGGCATGAATAAAACAGGAGTGCAGAGACTCAGTGAGAATCAGTGAAAGACACAGGGTGTACTGGCAGATCTCTCTGCAGCAGTGGCAGTGTATTCGTGCCACAATCTCTGTGTCTGGACTTACAGGATTATCTCTCTCTTGGACGCTGTCTGCTCAGGGAATACACACTCTTTTGCTCACCTGTCTGTACAAACATGCACATGTACATGTGTAGACACCCATGCACACGTGCACACACACCTACTACACACCACACACCCACATAATACACTTCCAAACTGTAAAAAACATATATAGCTTATTGAAGTCCACCTGAATCACATTTAGACATCTCTTTTTGCAGTCAAAAATAAAGTTAATGTAATTTTTAAATTCATTGTCAATACTTTTTTATTGTTAAAAGAAAGAAAAAATATCTTCGGGGAAATATTAGAAATGCTCCTTTTCATCTCAGTGGCTGGAGGTTTGTGTCAGTGTCTGTGTTTGATTGACAGCGGCTGGCAGGCTGAACTCTGGCAGGGGAATGAGAGGCAAAGTAAAAAAACTTGTGCTGTAGTTTCCAAGCCATGGGCAGATAGAGTTTTGTTAGCAGTGGTACTGAAGAGTAGGACAACAACAGCATGAACAGACTGAAGCGGCATTTGTAGGTAAGTTTATATGCTGTTTAACGTGCTGCAGCTAATTAGCTATCTGGCCTGCAAACTGATGTTAACAGTGCATTTTTCCCATTGAATGCTTGACTCAACAAGCTAAGGTGCAGGTCAAGAAGTGTGTTTTTGTTAGTTAGTGGAGACTAGCAGGAAAGCTAATGTAGGTTGTTCAAAGTTCTGGGCTTTTGTGTTGTGTAGCAGGCTGCTGTTTGTCAGTGTGACCATCATCTGTCTCTGATAGAACAGTGATTTTACTGCTTTATGCTAACAGCATAAAGTGATTTGGTTGGCTGTCTGGATACAAGTTCTCTATCTTTATAGATAGAGAAGTAACCATATTCTGAGGAATGAATGCAAAATTAGGGGGTGCCATCCTGAAACCAAAAAATATAAAATAGATATTTCTTCCTTTTGGTTTCATTTTTTTTATTTCCTCACAGGAGAAAACATGGAATGTGATGTGAAAAAAGATTACATACAATGTTTTAAGTACAACATTTGCTTTGTACTTAAGACATTTTATATACTGTGCAGTATGATTTGTTATTTTTCAACTGATAAAACCATGGGATGTGATCATTTATTTATTTCCAGTGCTATAATTTTCAACTAAGAATATGACTATGACAGGATACAGACTGTACTCACTGTTCTCTTTGATATCAGATAGTGCAGAAGATTACTTGTTACAAATAACCTCACACAATAAACCAAAAATAATAAACCAGACCCTTTTGTTCAATTCCCCAGCTGCATATCTATTAAAAACAGGAGTTTGTCACATAAATCATTTTAGGAAAACAGTGAAGGATATCAATTAATAAATGAGCTTCATGATTTATTTAGTAGTTGAGTAGTGGCCACGTTATCTTAAGATTTTCTTTTTATCCCACTTACCCTTCTCAGTTAAATGATATATAACAATTAATACTGATTAGTACAAACTTAAAACCGAGATGTCCATCTTTTCTGTAAATAGCAACAAATTTTCTATGGGTTGATAGGCCAAAAATTTAATTCTGTGCCATTCCCTTTAAAAATATTGACATCCATAGTAGATTGAAACTGTGTGTGTGTGTGTGTTTATGTGTTTGTCTGTCTATCTACTTGCTCTCTTAGCTGGTCTCCAAATCAATACTTCAAAATCTCCAGGGTTTCTTTGCCCTGCTAGTGAAGCAGTTATGAATTCTGAAGACTCAGCTGACTGAACCTCTGACCCTGAAAAACGCCCACTGAAAAGAAATTAATGTTGCCACTATGGGTTTGTTTTTTGTTTTTTTTTTCAGTCTTGGTAAACAAATGGAATGCAGAATGTGAAAAAAAAGCAATGCCTTTCAGTGCTTTTAATATTGGATTCTCCTGGATGACCTCAATTCTCAGCAGGTCTGAAAGAAGAGTCTCATTCCAAAATGAGATTTCCACTATTTGGTAAATGTAAAAATAAACCATAAGACTTGGCTGAAGAACACATTAAAAGGTGGATTCTTTGAAGTATTGAATGACCAAGCTAAATTATTTTAGAAACTGCATGAATAGGTTGGAGTATTAATCTATTAATACTAAATAAATAATCTATTAATCTCTGAGTGGTATGATGCTCTTGTTAATATATTTGGGCCATGTTGTGCCCTCTCTGGATGAAAGTTTAATGCATATATATATATATATATGTATATTTATATACATACACTGAGAGAGAGAGTTAATACTATACATACATTGTGCTCCTTCCAGGCTGTCCACTTGTGTTGTTAAAAAAAAATCATAAAAATGTATCCTAAATGTGCCTATATTCTATGTGTGTGTGTGTGTGTGTGTGTGTGTGTGTATGTGTGTGTGTGTGTGTGTGTGTGTGTGTGTTTGTTTTTACTGACAAGCACGTGTGTGTGTGTGTGCAGCTTGGCTCACAAGTTTGCCAGATAAGAGTCGCACTGGGAAGCCTATGAAAGCTTAATGTGCAGCTTCATATTTAAAAGGAAGTGCATTAGGAGCTCTGTACCCCATCAGTCCTCTCACAGCATCCCTCTCCTGCCTGCAGCCCTGCTGAAATCCCTCTAAAAACCAGCGACCCCCTGCTTACTCCACCTCTGTTGCAGCAATGGAATGCAGTCACGGATGAATGAGTGCGCATTTAGTCGGAAATTTCCTCTCAATAGCTCAGTTCAAGTTAGCAAACGCAGCACAAGTGAGTATATATATTACTGACAGTGAACAGAAGAATTAGCAGGTAATTGTCTTTTTATTTGAATTTCATTTTGTCTAACTTTGGGAATTAAACTGAGAGATAGTAATCACAAAAGCTTGTCAAAACCAATCAAATAAATAAGATGGTTCATTTGAAAGGTTATTGTAATCTAATAAAGGCATTTGATTGCCAACATGAACAGTTTATTTTAAGTTTTTTAGTTGGCTGACCCTGCATCATTTTGTCAGCAATTTCAGAATCATCTACAAAATTCTCCCTATGCTTGTTGAGCTAGTTTCACCGCCTTCAATGTAATAATGACTGGGCAGAGATTTCTTATATTTCTCAGAACTTACCTGACTTTGTTGCATTCAGTGTAGATGGACAGAGCAATAATCAAGGTGACTGTGCAGTGAAAGCAGGAGACCACATTACTCCAGTAGAGCTGCAAGAGATCTTATTGCAGCATTGAATTATTGCTTGATAGTCTACAGAGGCTTTCAGTCGAGAAATTTCCATCTCTACCACTTCTGCAACAAATGTATCACCTTATAAATGTTGAATCAGAACAAAGTAGCAATAATAATATTACATTTTGGCATCATCAACATTTTTCTTTTTAGATTTCTTCAAGGTCTTTGATACTGTTGAGCATAATTTTCTTTTCGTTCGCTAAGGAAGCTTGGCTTTGGAGACTTTTTTTTGTAATGCAATTAAAACTCTTTACAGTAATGCCAATTGTTCAATTAAGCTTAAATATGGGTCATCAGCCAGATCTGAAATGAGACGTGGCATCTCTTTTTACTTGCTGCCCAATTTTTATGTGAATATATTAAACCTGCAGTGCAGAACTTCTGTCTCCCGTTTCTGGCAGTGAAAGTAAATTCACAAATAGTGTTTGACGTCATCGCCACAGACTCCTGATGCTTCTTACCTTACGTGAGCCGGTCCCCACCCTGGCAACGCAACACAGACACCAGATTTTAAAACTCCAGTATACTGCGAAATACAGAGATTTAGCTGGTGGTGATAGGCTTAATCAGCATTGTGTGAACTCATTTGGCAAGGGCTTAAATGTAACAGACGTTCATTTATATGTAAAAGTCCTGTACTCCAGCTTTAATTAAGTCTAGTAATCTGCAGGGTATCTCCATTGCTATTATGGTTAGTCAGCTGGAAGACAACACAACTTTGTTTATAAAGGACAGCTCCCAAGTTTCTCTAGCTATCAGTATTATGGAACTCGTTACTTAAGCTTCTGGTCTTCACTTAAATCTTTAAAAAAAATGTTAATTATTAGCCATTGTTAGCCATTAAAGATTATGTTGACTTTCTAATATCCCTGTAAAGAATTCTTACCTATTTAGGTGTCATTGTAGATAATAATGGACCCCAGAGATGTTCTAATAATTTTAATCCAATTATTGAAAAAACAAAAAATTTAATCAATGGTTTTACATGACTTATCTTTGAGAGGCGGGGTTTTACTCTCAAAGGAATAGTTAAATTAACATACACTGTGTTATAAGTAAATTATCACGTGTAGAACAATAGACAAAGTTCTGTTTAATTTTGTATGGAAAAACTGCACTCATTATCTAAAAAAGTCTGTTTTAATGAGTGAGTACAGTAAGGGTGGCATTAATTTTCTGGACTTCACCACATTAAATTACACCTTCAAAATTAATTGGATGAGGCGTTACTTCAAGTGTCTGACCTCCTCATGGAATTTTATTCCCCACTTTGTCTTGTCCTCCGTTGGTGGTCTGAAGTTGTTGTTAGGGGACTTATAATGTTGACAAAATTCCCTTCAAACTTTCCTCATTCCATTAACAAATGCTACTGGCATGGTGTTTAATTTACAAGTATAACTTCACTCCTCACATTTTTTTTTATTTGGAACAATTGATATGTTTTCTATAAAAATAAATCTTGTTTCAACAGTGGTTTAGTAGGAACATTTTATTGCTAAGCCAGTTAGTCAACCAACGTGGTCAACTCTATAATTATGTTGAATTTATTTAACACTATGAATCCCTGTTTCTGCAAAGGATTTCTCAATTGTCTTTGATACTGTTCCCTCGGGTATTATTTCGCTTTTTAAAGGTTTTAAGGGAAATGGCAGTCAGCCTATACTGTTAGATTTAACTGAAACAACTGTTGGGAAAACTTGTTTCTCAGGCAACCTAAGAATAAAAAATAAAGCAATCCATCTACTTTTTTCAACAAGCCATCAGAAGTACACCCTCTGCCTTATCATATTGCTCCACATTTGTTGGAGATATTTGTTGAGAAAGAGTTTGGCCACATATGTTGTTTTTTTTTTTTTTTTTGACTCACAAAGTCAAAGCGGTATCTTTTAAATGCTTCACAGATGTTATCCAACTAATCATTATTTGCAGAAACTCAAAAAAGACATTGATGTCTTGTGGGGAGTTCAGAGAAATGCTGGTACATTTATTTTGGTCTTGCCTGCATGCAAAACAACTGTGGAGTAAATTGTCATGTTTTTTTGCTGATCATATTTTTCCTCACTTTACATTACTTTGGAAAAATGTATTGTTTGGTTTCAATGAATATGAAAGGAATCTCTGCTTGCAGTTTTATGTAATTAATTTGCTTACTATTGTGACCGAATTTTATATCCATCAATCAAAATTCTTAAGCAAAAAGCCAAACTTTTCAGAGCTGATTGTCCATATCAAACAATACATTTCTTCCATATCTGAATGTACAAATGAAAAACTGTTAAAACATATAACTCCTGTAAGCTTTACAAGATATTTATTTAACTATTTATTTTTCTTTTATTACAGCCTTTAGTCCCTCTGGCGTGTTTGTAGACACAAGTTGTATACACAAGGTGCTGTTACCTTGTTGTTTACTTGTCACAATAAAGCTGTTATTTAAAAAAATCAGAACAACATGGCCAGTGTATAAAAAGAGATTCTTGTTCTTTCTATAGATTCGGAAGTAATTCTAAAACCTTTATTGTTGCTGTATAGATAGTATAAATACATTACTTTTTTATGTGTTGGGTTCATAATCACAAAGCACTATTATGGAGAACATCCATTATTTCTATCTAACATGTACATCATAAACCATTATTAAAAAAAAAACATTTTTCAAGGACTTTGTATGTTTAAACCCATAACAATAAATGCCTGAGATGTATATTACTGCAATGAGCAAGCAAAACAAGTTTATCTGTTAATGTTTTCTACATGGGGTACAATGGATGGCGACAGTCATCTGTAAGTGTACAGGATGACAAAATAGCCCCAACTCATGTTGTTATCCATTTTCCCTGTCGAACTGCTGTTTTTGGGTCTTGTTGCTGTGTAGACACGTTGTCTTCCCAGTGGTGTAAGGTCTGAATTACTCCCAGTTTTTGTTACAGTGTTACATCGCAAGCCAAAAGGTTGCACTGTCTGTACTTGTAGGTTTTCTGTACAGCTTGATGTCAAGTTTACCTTGTTCTTTTAGATCGACTGCAGAGTTCAGAGAGGTCAGTTTGTTGCTCCACATCTCTCTTTTTGGTGTCATATAAGGGCATGCTGACACGATACCTGGTTTAACCAAATGACCTTGTACCAAAGCATAAATGAAGTAATGCTGTCTATTCTGTTAGTGTTTCAGTTGGAGCGCACCAACCTAAACACATGTTGAAGCATAGAAGAGCAAAAATCTCAGTTTAGGACTCAAGACTAGAAACACAGCTTTGAGGATCATAACATCCATGTTTCTTTTAATAGTTTGAAAGAAACATTCAGGTAGGGCTGAAACTAATGATTACTTTCATTATCGATTCATCTACCAATTATTTTCTCGATGAACCGATTGTTTGGTGTGTGCAAATTCAGAAAACAGTGAAAAATGTGCATAATTTTTCCAAAGTCAAAGATGACATCTTCAAATCCCTTGTTTTGTCTGACCAGCAACCCAAAATCGAAACAATTTTCCATGTACAATGATTTAAAGCAGGGAAAGCTGGAACTAGAGAACGATTGTCATTCTTTCTTAGAAAATAACTGAAACGATTATTCGATTATCATAGTGGTTAATTTTCTGTCGATTGATTAATTGATTAATCGACTTAATCATTGCAGCTCTACATTGAGAATACTACACACATTAAACTGGACAAACCTTACTAAACAGATGCAGGGACGAACTTTCCACATCCCTTTTCAACAAACATTTTTATCTTGGCAGTTCTCAGACAGCTTAGTCCCATTCACAACCTGGAGGACTAGACATTACAGTGTCAGTCACCAACAGAGGTCAAGTCTGGGAATTTCCCCACTGCTCAGTAGGACTGTTGCCTATCAAATGAGTGATTAGCTCTGTGTCCAGTGGATCTTGTTTTTATATGTGTAAGACTGGTTCAATCCAACCTACCTCTGGTCTTGGTTTATTTTATGTGCCCATGGAAAAATACATTTTTCTGCATCCTGGACACATCTAAGTGCACATGAAGTTAATGTTTGGCTTAGATCACTGGGGGGGGGGGGGGGGGGGGGGGGGGCATTGGGATGCATGGTGCATCTCGTGCCCCACCACCAGTACCCACCTATCTACACCATGTTGCACCCTCCATCTGACAAAATTAATTTTCTAATAAAAAGAAAAAAAATGTTTTGCATTTGTGCTTATATCTGAGATTGGAACAATAGATATATAAGTACATTAAACATCGAATTAACAATTTTTTATTATTATATTACTATTTTTCATGTCCAAAAGAACACAATATTTCCTTGATGGTTTTCCAAACCCCTGGATGGATTATAAGAACAAGTGATGTCTAGTTGTTCAGGCTGAAAGGTGTGCTGCAGGACAGTTTTTTAAAGTACGTTGCTACATATATCTGTTACAGAGATATTATTAAAAGTATGTGTGAAGAAAGGAGAGAGAACAGACAACAAAAGGCAGAATCAGTATCCACAGAGTCAGGCGTGGGCTACAACTGCAGAATCTGCAACAGAGACTGTCACTCGAGAATTGGGCTGGTCAGCCACAGTAGGTGCTGCAACTCAGCCACAGACTAATCCTTGGTGCATACTCCATTGTCTTGTGAGACAGAAGGAAGGCATCAATTAATAGTATGAAGTGAGTGCTTTTTTGATCATAGACTAGGGTTAAGGTACTAGGTTAAATATTAGGGGTTCTCTTGTCACATAGTGGTATTGGCATTTTTACCTGGTAAAAGTATACATTACCAACCATGTGTAAAGTCCAGATCTCCTGTGAAAACTGAATGCCCCCCCTGTTCAGTTTGTTCTGGCTATGAGGCTGATCTCTGGTCTTTTAAGAGTGCCTTATGCAGTGTTGGCGAGTGCTGTGATTTACATGATGGTGCACAAACTCCTTTTAAAGTAGAATACCTCAAGGTTTGCGTTCTGCTTTTCAGTGTCCTCTTTGCAGTAGGACAACACAACAGAAAAGTGGGAAAACATACTAACAACACACAATAGAGGAAAATAAAGAGGCAAACTTTGATTTCTGGAATAAATACAAACACTGAAAGGAGTGTCAGAAAGGCCTGCAGTAATGTTGAAAGATGTATGTATTTTCTGTTTACTTTTAGCCATACTCGTCTTCTCCATTTGGCTCATATCCTCATATTTACAAGAGTGTAAAAGTGGTGCTGTTTAATGTATGCTGGCGTTCTATTAACTCTTGACTCTGTTTTAATCAAACTCTCAGTTCATATCTATGAGCTCAATGATTATTAATTACCCACTACTCCAATGATCTCTTTTCCTTCTCTGTCCATTCCTGTCCTTTCTCGTACAGTAAGGTGAAGAACTAATTGCATTTTTGAACGTGAATTAGACAACAGTTTCTGAATTATTTTTTCTTTAATTAGTAGCTTAATTAGATTTATATGTGTGCTTTTAAACTGAACTTTTTCTTACACAGTGATTAACACCAAGAAGTTGACTTCAGTCTTTCTGTTTGTCTCACACGCGCACAGTATCAGCCTCACACTCATCACTTCCCTCGTCCTGCATCATAGTCTCCCAATTACTCAGAGTCAGCGTGGTTCAGTGCAGAACAAAGGCTAATTTGAGGCATGTCACTAGCTAATTTGTGACATGTGGCTAGCTCTTTGAAATGATATCACACATAGACTGTTTGGTGTCGTGAATGAATCAAGCTGGGAGGAAACAGCTCTCCACTTTGATCTCATTAGCAGCCTTTGTTCCACTTTGCTTCTCATTGCACATTGGAGCTGGACTAGCTGTTTATCAGCTCAGTAAGAGAGGTCATTTAAGAGGAGAGGATGCGACGCTACTTATCACTCTCTGATTTTGCATGCTAGTGATAAGTATCTTAATAATGTAAATTCCCACGTAGTGGTCATGACCGTTATTTACTTTAACTGAAGAGGAAACCAGGCCTTTAATTGAAACAGGCTATTACAAGAGACGTGCCTTTATGTTTGTTTTTCCCTGTATCATGAGTATTTTTTTCATATTTTAGTAAGAAGCTTCTCTGTTATATGCTGTACTCCTGTTTGCCACGTAAAGTTACTGTTGCTGCTGTTTGCTGTTAATACAAACTTCCTCAAACTGTTTCACACTAGAAAAGGTCCAGCTGTCCTGGAGACACAATCCATTTCCTTGCATGGAAGGCTTTCACTGTGAGATACAGACGGGTGACAAATTAAAGGAAAAACTGGTACAGGTCTGAATGCAGGATCCGACAGCTCTGTTATGCTGTGGGGGGCATTTTGCTGGCATGGTTTGGGTCCACTTGTCCCCTTGGAGGGAAGGGTCACTGCAAATCAATACAAAGTTGTTCTGAGTGATCACCTTTATCCTATGATGAAACATTTCTATCCTGCTGGGAGTTGACACTGAATGGTTTGATGAGTATGAAAATGATGTGAATCATATGCTATGGTCTTCGCAGTTACCAGATCTCAACCCAATTGAACACCTATGAGAGATTTTGGAAAGACGTATTAGCGCTCTCCACTACCATCATCAAAACACCAAATGAGGGAATAGCTTTTTGAAGAATGGTTTTTCAGCCTTGGCATTGATTCTACAAGCCTCTGAACTCATCTGGAGGGATGAACACCATTCTTCAAAAAGATATTCCCTCATTTGGTGTTTAGATGATGGCAGTGGAGAGCGCTGCCTACACGTCTTTCCAAAATCTCCCATAGGTGTTCAATTGGGTTGAGATCTGGTGACTGCGAAGGTCATAGCATATGATTCACATCATTTTCATTCTCATCAAACCATTCAGTGACCCCTCATGCCCTGTGAATTGGGACATTTTCATCCTGGAAGAGACCACTCCCATCAGGATAGAAATGTTTCATCATAGGATAAAGGTGATCACTCAGAACAACTTTGTATTGATTTGCAGTGACCCTTCCCTCTAAGGGGACAAGTGGACCCAAACCTTGCCAGCAAAATGCCCACCACAGCATAACAGAGCTACCGGATCCCCTCACTGTAGGGGTCAAGCATTCAGGCCTGTACCGGTTTTTCCTTTAATTTGTCACCTGTCTGTATCTACAGTAAGCATTGTGGTTCATTCAACAGCAGCTGCACACTGGAACAGCAAAGTATTTCTTGTACAGTGGGAACTTTTACATCAGCTAAGTAAAGTCGAAGTCTCAAGCAGGAGCCAGCTGTATTAAAAATCCACATATCAGGAAGTTGCTCGCTAAATTCCCAAATGTAATGCAATGTGAGCATGTGAATTCAATATTGATTAACCAGCTCTATTACTTTACACCACAACAGCATGCCGTCAACAGGTGAACTTCTTAAACACCGCATGACTCACTCCACTGAGACCCCAAAGTGGCGAAGTGCAAACATACTTCATTTGAATAACATGAGTTGATTTCTCGATTAATGGAACACTTTAGCGACTCTCCAGCTAATGTGAAAAACATTGTTGCTCCCTCTGAAGTACTCTGCAGTTTGCAAACTTTTCTAATCAGCGCTGAGCTTTGTACTTGTGTAGTTTTGGCCCACATATTATCGTCTGTGTGTTGAGCGTTGGTGGCTTATAAATGTCTTTATCCAGATGAGACAGGTTTTGTTCATCCCTCTCGTTCAGCTCAATAGGCTCCGTAATTAGCTGGCGGAGTGTGTCTGGGCAGGGGAAGAGCGCAGAGGCCTTGATACCCAGACGTGACTGTGAAAAGTATTTTCTTGTTGGGCTCTAAACACTAAATGATGTCTTCTCCCTGCGTGGGCCAGGTGACCTCCCCTTTTCTTGATTTGCGTGGCCTTGTCCTGATTGACTCATGACAAAGCTCTGATTTTTCATAATTTCCCAGTGCATCTTGTATCTGATAGAGAGGTAAGAAGGTCTCCCCAGCAGGTGTGAACACATAATTGGATGCAGCAATATATAGTTACTTTTTAGTTTCATGTGGTTTCTATACATTTCCATGCCTGCCATGTCAATGTGACATAGAGAAACAGTTATATTAATTGTAAAGAATACAAATGTCACAAAGTATATCCCTTGTTCCTCAAACTATGGTACATTCACTTCTGATCATTAAGAAAGTGTACACTCATGTGGAGTGATTAGTCATTCCATCTGTAACATCAGTCACATCTGCAGGGATATTGGATACACTCATTTTATGGAATTACAAAGTGTATCTCAGTTGCGTTTAGAAAATGGAAATATTAACGATTATAAAAATTATAATAATAACTATTGTAATGAAAAAAAAAGAATACAAAGTGTAATTTAGACCTAAAAATGATTACAGCAGGCGAAACTGCCTATACAACAGTTGGTGATGTGCTTTTTTCTTTAATAACCTGATACTTGAGGGCAAATATATATGACTCCCCAGTAGCAATTGTATAATTAAAGTGGACCTTGCTCATGTCTTCTCTCTAAAATACTCAATTATAAGCTTGTTTGGTTAATTATTTATTTGCAGGACATAGAATCTTTCATTTGAAACATGTTTAAATTACAAAAGTCAAAAAATTTAAATTATTGTCAAACATGGCAAAATGAAACAAAAAAATGAAACAAAAAACTAAAAGTGAAAATTGACATCATCATGTCTTAGGAAGCAACCTGCATTTAAACACAGTTTCAAATGATTTCCAGACTTTCCTTAAAAAAATTAATAAAATGTATATTGACTAATGAGTGTGTCATGGCTCAGAGATATATAAATATAATGATTAAAATTGACAACACAGGCTTTGTTTTCCTCCATGTTACCATACATAACAAAAATTATTACTCAGATGTAATTGTTCTCTTGTCTTAGTCCCTTTAATTAAAAGCTTGTCAGTCAGTTTTAGTGAAAGCAGGTTCCAATTCTGTAGTATTGGGTGTTGGTGGTGGGTTTACCCTCTTGTTTACATTTGGATTATAGATTGCCCCCTTAATTTAGGGATTTAACGCTAACACAGCCTGAAAGCAACACAATCATTATGAGGTGTCTGAATGAAAGGCCAGTTGCACAATAGATAATCCTCAATAAGGTGGGGTCATTCATTCTCTATCTGCCTCTCCTGCTGCATATTTCCTTCCCTCTTCCTGCTTTCCGTCTTCTCTTTAACCTTTTTCAAAGTAATCTGTTGAGTCGGTTACAAAAGGTTTTCACTCCTCCAGCCCTACAGCCCTCCAAATGCTATTTCAGCCTTCATGCACAGAATGAAAATGTGATCCATCACATTTGATGTGTTACTTCCTCCATTGTTTTGAGCAACTTTGTGTCTGCTTCAGTCTCTGCAAAACACAAATCAGCTGCTTTTCACAGCCTCTGGGTTACTGTTCATTGTGCTGCTGTAACTATAGTAACAAATGTGGTGATTTCAGAGAATGAAATAAAGTCGCTCTTCCTTTGTGAAAAAGATGCCATTTACTTTAAATACTGACAATTATTTGAAATGTCTGTGTCTGACTGACCCTGATAATTTCCAGCTAGCAGAATCTTCAGCTCCACAGACCTATGTATAGATTTGTGTTCACATAATGAACTGTAACCCCTCCAAACTGACTACCTATTTTATAGATAGGGTAAGACCACGGTGGGAATTGATACTATTTTGAGCATCAGATTTTTATGTTACGATGAGATGGGGTTGGCATTGTGTTTTTATTCTCCTTATTCTCTTGTTTCATCTGTCTTATTTAGCTTTTATTTTACATTTAACTCATTTACATTTTATTTAAATGTCTTTTTATAATGTCTTGTGTTTCTTTTTCATTTTGTTTTTAATGCCCTTTACGTTTTATGTAAAGCACTTTGAATTGCCTTATTGTTGAAAGGTGCTATACAAATAACTTGCATTGCTTCACATTGGTTCAAGCACATGTATCCATAGTGTCTTTTTCATATCCCATGTTCCCATGAAAATGTTTCTGTTGAGTTAATTGTGATGTTTTGCTTTGACCTCTCTGTATGACCGCTGTGACTCATACACACACACACACACACACACACACACACACACACACACACACACACACACACACACATTGTACACACAGAGGAATCACAGTGGTTTGCCTTTCTTACTTTGGATCCCCCAGCTGTAACCTCTTGACCTGCAGCTCTGCAGCTACTGTATTGTGCTGTGCCTCTCTGTTGTGAGTGAGTCACCGCAGGTGTCCTAGCCACGGTAAATAAAACATCCTCCCACCAGTGGTGAAATATTGAACAGACAAGGCACTGAGATGCTTGTCTTGTCTGAGGTAGGGGGGTAGAGGGCCAGGGGGGTTGTGAATGCAGAAAATGGAGAGGAAAAAGCACTATGGTTAGGGTGAAACAGAGTGAAGATATGGGTGAAAGCACAGCACCACAGAGAATCCAGTTGGAAGAAATGGTACTAAAAGACAAGAATGATGGGAAGGAAATGGAAACTGATAATGGACTGCAGGCAGGGCTGCTCCATCGTCCTGTTTCTTTTTCTGTTTTCGTCTCTCACACTCAACAATTCGTACATAAGCGGTACACAGAAACATAGGTGAATGCAGGTCACTGTGGCTTTTCAGCTTTAGATGTGTATTGGTCTCCTCTTTGTTCCTTCATTAGGCTCTTGCTGAGTTACTCTCTAGAAACTGCACACAGCCTCACACTATCTCATACCCATTGTCACATCAACACTACACGTGGCTGGGAGGCTGCAGAAGCAGCAAAGCACAACACGGCTCTCTTTCTGTGTCTTTCTTTCAAACATGCAGAAGGGGGGGGGGACTGTTATTCATACTGTAAATACAGGGCGGTTTTAGTTGCTTGTGTGTTCATGTGCTATTTGAGACAGGAGGCGTAGGTATGGGGGAAGGTGACGAGAAGGCCTTTTTTTTTTCATTTACCCATAGATGCTACACATTCTTACAAATCTAAATAGACATGTTTGTCATTAATTTTTTAAGCAATGTAAAACTTTTCCTGGAGAAGTTTGGCCACGTTTACATACTATAAGGAACCAATCAGACTGAGTGCTTGCAAAACGTGAGGCGCACCACACTACCTTTTTTGTTGAAGCCTACAATTTAAAAAGAAGATCCGCTTGCTGCGTCTTTTTTTTTTTTTAATTTTATTGTTGCTAGGCAACTACCGAATCACCTCTCCTTACCATAAGCATTATTTTGCTATGAAGTAAACTCACTCCAGACCTGCTGTTTTGTGTTCAGATCATGGTAACAACGGTTGGTAAAGTCATATATATTTCTGGGTATTCAGCAACAGCCACCACTAGTTTGTCCCAGACTGATCTGGTTTGTTTCCCATGACTGTTATCTCCACTTGTTGTCATCACTACCACAGAAGGCCCACCTCTCAGTTTATCTCACAACAGGAAAAAACGCAAATGACGTTGGGCACTTTTCCGCTTTGAGTTGAAGTTTTTTCAACTCAAGGCAAATAGAGCAAAAAAATATAAGGTGCACAGCAACACAAAAGCAGTGAGCAAAAAGCTTCACTCTCATCGAAAACAATTACAAAAAGCTGCTCCAGGCTGCTAAAGCGCTCTGTCTGATTGGGGCCTAAGTGGCACTTTAACCCATGACAAAGGACTTCACCTCAAGGTACTTTATGCCTTTCACTGCTATTTAAAACTTTTCCAAACCAGCAAAACATCTCAAATGCTCTTACATAGCATTGTAGGTACTTCAATGGCTGTACTAACAAAGTCAAAAACTGTTCTTTAAGTCAAGAAAAAGAGAAAATATAATGTGGTGGGGTTCCCTGCTGTGTCTTAATATGTAATTTTGCCAGTCTCTTCCTGTATACCACGACAGCACCACAGACACTGATTACTGCTTTTCAGCTCACACTCACAAAGGAAACTAGCACCTATAACAAACCTTAAATCAAATGCCTCCATTATTTTGACTGGCATTTGTATGGTGCAAATGGGTATGGAAAAACCTTCCCTCACTTTATGTTTGAGGTATTTTTAAGTTGTCAGTCAGGATTCTGTGCAGACATAATAGATGTGAAGGGAAGAAAAAAAAGACTAAATGAATGGGCTTGTGTATACTGTATATGTGTGTTTGTGTGTGTGTTTCTGCATATGCATGTTCCTGTGCGAGGGCACATGTCAGTTCACTTCTGTCTTCAGAAGAAAGTGCACCTGATTGCTATTTACCTCCTGAGATAAATACAGGTCATTCTGGAAAAAATCAACACCACAGCATAACTACTTCCAGCCTACAGGCAGATCCGTGTGCTAATGTGCACTCTCGTCTGCCTGCATGTACCACTCCTTACAAATTCTTCTTCACTGATCAAAGAGAAAGAGGCAGTCCAAAACAGATGGCAAAACAAACATGTACTCGCTGTTTATGTCCAGAGTTAACTGCCGTACCAGCGCCTTGGATGGCTTGCATCTGATAAAAAGTGAAGCCTTAACTATACATAATAGGGCAGAATTGTCACATCTGTGGAACCAGTTTGCTTCAGCCTAATCTACTCTGAACTTACCTAATATAAAAGTAGTCTTTTTTTCAGCATTAATTTGTTTGTTTTTTTTGCTTTTCTCAAAAGGCATAGTTATTCTGTCTAAGTAATTCAACAGCAAACAAACCAGAACAACAGAAATGACAATACTTGAAATTGGGGAAGTACTATGACATAAAGAGATCAATGTTCTTTTATTTGTTGCTAGTAAAAAATAGTTCAACATTGACAAACACTTGCAACAGGGCATTAAATCAGAGAGACAGCAGGAAGGAGAGTTGGCAATGCAACCAAAGTCAAAGAGCAATCAAAGAACATTTTCATTGATGGAAATCAATAACGATGAATGTGACTTGATGGCATTGTAAAACAATGTGACATTTTTTTTCTCGTACCAAACCAGTAAATTCTCACTGAGCCTGAAGCAAACTTTGCTGTATTGTACTATTCTTCTCAAGCTTTGAATCATGGCTTGTGTCCAAAAGATTTAGTAGGAAGATGAGCAGTATATGGCAAAATGGAAAGTCCTTTCTAATACATGTATCCAAAGCACCAACCTTTAAATTTTTACAAATATTACTTGTTCTTTGTATCCCATGAATGACTTTGAAACCTACAGCATGCATTCTTCATCACTGCAAATCATGCTTCCCCACGCCTCCATTAGATCAAATCTTTTAGGATTGTAATTACATAAACTCTTAATGTGATTAGATAGCTGCTGTATACCAGCTACTAATGTCAGCATTGGCTGTAATGGGAGGTAATGATGCTAGATTTGATGCTGCCAGACAGAAGGACATGAATCAGAGGATTAATGGACTCATTCAAGCCATTATCCATTAGGAGTAGTTAACTGAGGTGAATCAACAGATACAGCCGCAGGCTGAACAAAAGCAAAGTGCTGTCAGAATTTAAACTGATTTTGTCATCTTTAAGATTTCAAAAACTGGCGTATGTGTTCATCATGTACAGTTTTGCAACACTGGGTATTACACACAGACTTCTTTTAATATATAATTCACCATTTGACTCACACATTCTAAATGTACAACAACAAATCCTCAATTTAATTGATTCTCTTTAGCTTGGCTTTGATATTGGCAAATCTCTTGAAAGTCACTGCAAATATGAATGAGAAATCCAACAGCCAGGCCATCTGTACACCAAACTCAAATCCAAGAATTAAAAGTGTTCATGGAATCTTTGTTAGTACACATTTTGTTTACTGATACAGCATCCCACACACTGATTTTATTCAGATATAAGAAATCAGTCTTCATCATAGTCAGATTACTTTCATGACTTGCTATACTCTTGTTAAGCAAAGAGTGAAGATTGATTGGTTGATTTGAGTACATAATGTACAATGTTATGTACAGCTGCTGCCAATCCTTTGCGATGGCTTCAGACACATGCAGCCCTGCCACATTATTACTTATTATTACTGGCTGATTCCCAACCAGTTCAATAGAGAGATGAAAGCTGCTATTATTGTTGAAAATTAGCAAGCTAAATTAATTTACATACTAAACGTACAATTTATAATTGTCTGTTACATCATAATTAGTTGCTGATAGTCGATTTTTACACGTACTGAAGGCATGGCACTGGATACTGGTTGTGATAAAAATCTAATCAGCACATAAAAACAGAACACCTACTACTAATCACAGTTTTTTAACTGTGTGCAATCTGGAAAAATATTTTTCATTTATACAGAAGGGCTTCAAGTATCAATCCACATTGACTCTGTGACACGTGTATGAGAATGTGCGTCAGCCTGGGATCCCACATGGCTTTTTTATGCTCTGTCTTTTTTTTCTCTCTGGTACGCATAGTGAATCGTAATATCCACAGAAAACTGTTTAAATCACAAAAATCTCCTGTATTGATTAATCAAGGCCCCCAGTGTGGCTATGAGGTTGCCAGTTTAGGCAGATTCCCCCCGCCCACCAGGGAAATAAAATCAATGGATCAATAAATACAAAACAATACTGATTTCTTCAGCATACATGAAAACTATTACTATAGTCAGTCAGCTTGGTGAATAGAGTTTGGCCAGCGACCACTCAGCACCTCAGAGGTTGCTGCTGACAGACAGCTGGTTCTGTGGACAGTGACAGCAGAGCAGAGGTGGAGTCAGTGTGGACTGAATGGACGAAAGGCTTCAATAGCCCTTACACACTGCTCACGTCTTGCTTTTATATGGATTCTCAATAAGAGCTTAGATTCAAAAATAAGAAAATATTTATTCATGATTCACGGTCATTCACGCTTGTTCACACGTTACGTGATGCAGCTTTAATGCACACCCCACTCTGAGGCACATACACTCACACATTCATCAAAAACTATGTTTTCTAGGCACACATGATGAACATCCTTTATAAATACAAGGTAAAGATCATCACTTAACCCATTTGTGACAATGTCAAATAATGCCAGATAATTGATTAATGTACCTTTTTGTTTTGTTGTCTACAAAAGCACATCAACATAGTTCTGTGAGTGTTTGCTTGTATAAATGTGTGGAGTGCATGTGAGAGGATGCCTGCATCAGGGTGTATCTATGTGCATGTTGATGTGTGTGCGTGCGCACAAGCAAACAAATTTATATAAAACAGCTTATATGGGTCTCATTTTGTTGAGCAGAAGCATCTGGACAAGATGATTTTAATTTGTTTTAATTTGATTTGCTCTCGTTACCTCTGTATTACACTTTTGATAACAATACCTAGAGAAGGCAATTTATTTTGTAAATTACTTTTGTTGTGATAGAGTGATTCATTAAGAATATCAGCAAGTATTCAGCCAAATTCTAAAATATTGGCCAGTACAGAGGCAGCTAGATTCAGAATCAACAAGAAAGACATGAAACTTAAATTAAACTGATAAGAATCGGGTAATCAAGAAGACAATCACCATTTGTATCTCTATTACTCTACTCAATTTTGCACGTATAATTTCTTTTTTTTTCATTGAAACCACGACTATTACCTAACAGAATTGCACTCACTGCAAGGCTTAAGTCATTGTTGACATGCACTTATGTAACTAACTGCACTGAACCTGCCATGCAGGTGAGCAGTCACTACAGTCCATTTTATTTTCTCACCTGCTAAAAAACAAAACTCCAAAAACAATGAACCTGCAGTATTTGCCTCTGGAATGTGCAGTGTAGTATAGATACTGGCACACACACAAAACAGAAAAATTGCATTGTCTGCAATGCACATACAGATGCTCACACAAACATAGACAGTAAAGCATCTGGTGGTTATATTGTATTTGCCTTTTAAATGACTAACAGCTGTCCCCTGGTTGATTTCTAATTAGAAAGCTATTGATTACACTCAATACCAAACTTCCACTTTAGGCTTGATGAACAAACACAACAGATGTTCAAAAACATCAATACGAGAGTCATTATTTAATGAATGCCATATTTTCACATAGTTTTATTACCCTATTTCAAAACATAAGTACCACCACTTTTCAATATTAATGAGCTGCAGGCACCATCGCAGACCAACATTGCAGTTTTAAACCAGCAGTTTTGAGTTTAGGTTTTCTTTAGTAACTAGATAGAGTCAAATTTTGAAAACTAGTTTACTGGTGGACTATTTTAAATGGCTGAATATTGCACTAATAAACAATTTCACATAATAGGTTAATAATTTAAGTCATTAAAAGTGCCAAACCCACTGGTACTAGCTTTTCAAATGTGAGGAGTTTCTGCTTTTCTTGATTTGATACCATTGTTAATGTAATATATTCAGATTTTGGACCATTGTTTGAACAAAACTAGCAATTTCCTGATATTTTATAAACCTAACAATTAACTAATTAGTCAAAAAGAATTTACAGAATGATCAGTAATTAAAATAATTGTTATTGCAACCCTAGTTGCTTTTATGCTAGCTTCATTAGTTTATAATAATCTTCACTAAAATGTAAAAATAAAAAGCAGCTCACTTGCTCAGCACTCTAAATTGGTCTTATTTCCAACAAACTGAGCAAAAACTAAGTTTACCACAAAAGAGTGTGCATGTGTCTAAGTCTCATTTGTCCCTTGACTTTTAACAGAGACTATGGTCTGGGGTGAGGTACAACCTGGTGAGAGAAAGACTGATTTTGATGTTGAATGTTGATTTATACGTTTTGACAGCTATTTAATACACCTCAGGTTCAAAGTCATGTTTCAGCCAAGGGTGCTTTAGTCACGTCCCTGCCCCTGTCCCTGTCCCTGCCCCTGCCCCTGTGGTTCACCCTGCAGAGGGTCCCTAATGAGAGCTGGGTTTTTTGTGCTCTGGCCGATCTGTCTGTGTGTCAGTTCCTCTTCTCCACTGAGGAAGCAGACAGACAGAAAAACAGCATACACACTGTAGAACCTTTCCTAGCAGTGTGTAGAAGTACACACTGCTAGGAAAGGTTCCAATCAAACGCTTTATGTCCAGTGGCCCTGCTAGCTTCTGTAGTTTTGAAAGTAATGTCCGGCTTCCCTTGATTAGCCCAGCCTTGTCGATAGCCAATTGGTTCTTCTTCCTGTCAGCTGATAAGTTGGACTGACTGCACCTGCCATGTGCATATGCTGCACTCAGTGACAAAGAGAAAAACATACCACCTCACACCTCGACGCTGGTGGTGTGTGATGCTGGTTTAAAAGCCACACAGTGGGATCTAACTGTAACGAGGAACACTGTGATCCCATCACGAAATTGGCTGTGACTGCTCAGCCTTTCAATAGTCCTGTGAGACACAAAGAAATGACATTATCTGTTAAGTGGGACTATTTCTCAGAGGAAAAAGAGTTGAGGTGCACTGCCAAGACGGTCTTTGATGCCAGTCCTTTAGAGTAATCAGCACAGATAGAATTACTTGGTAGTAAGAGTTTTAGTTGTTAACAAGATATTTACATAAATATTTGTTTGTTAAATGTAGAGTCAGTCATTCTGAAGAAAGGATTTGAACTAAACCCCTAAACAAATACACCCCTCCCTCTGTCAGAAGCTCTGCCCCCCAAATTCATGGACGCGCATTGCCAAGGCAACGACCAAAAGAGAAATATGGCAGAATCCCGAGCGATTCGTCAGTTGTAGAGTCACTTCTGTTCCTCTCACACTTTATCACATGTGGAAAAAAAATTTAATCTCATGTGAGCATAACAGTCCATCCATACCCTCCGCTTCTCTGCGACCTCCCCGCTTCTCACTCAACCTGCGTTCAGCGTCTCTTTCCACAGAAGCAGCTGTCTGTCAGCTGCAGCTCCTGGGGAGCTAAGAGGACAGCGGTCGGCCAATTTTTTGTGATTTAAACAGCTGCTTGCTCAGATTATGCTTCATTAAACGTGACAGAAACAGACTCGGAGTGTAAAAAAACATGGTGGGTCTCTGTGAGACTGTCTTGGATTCAGTGTGGATTGATGCATTTAATAAAATCGAAGCGTATCTGTTCTGTGAGAAAACACTTTCTATGTGAATTGGCCACGACCTCTCTCCCCACCATTCAATGGGTGCTGGAGATGGGAGACTGCCATGTCCTCACGCAGACAGCTGCTCTGATGACTTCTCCCTGTCCTATGCACAAGCATGAACACTCCCTGTTGCTGATTGGCTGGAATAGTGTTGTGTGGCTCACTCCAAGCCACTGTGTTTACATGCCAATTTAAAGAGCCAGTGCTGTGTATGGACACTGGATTTTTTTTACACACACATAGAAGGGACAACTCGTGGACCGTGAGGAGATATTCGCTGAATTTGACAAAAAGCACATTGGATTAGAATTGCTGACTCTACCTTTAATTAGCTTCACCTGCAGTAACACTGCCTGCAAAACCATATTTTCAGAAAACTCATTTGTTTCCCTCATTCTTTAATCATAATAACATAAACATTCGTACTCCGCAATGAATGTGTGTGCATGTGTGTCTCCATGCATGCACTGTGCCTGTGTGTGTGTGTGTGTATGTGACATCACACACAGTAACCCTTCACTAAACCCTCTTATCCTTCCTCTGGGGGCACAGCTTAGTGTAAACAAAGAGAGAGAGAGCGAAGAAAGGGAGAGGCGGAGTGGATTATCATCCCTCTCCTCTTGAATCCGGGGGAGATCAGCCAGTCATTTACACAACATAATTCATTTAAGATGTATTATTCCCCAAAAACTAATGGACTTAAACACAACAGCTGTTGCCAGCTTATGACACACTCCAGTCTGTTAAAGCAACCAGTCAAGGCCGGGGTGTCACTGTAGTATGATGTCCCACCATTTGAGCTTTTCTCCTTGCTGCTCTGAGAATCGTGATGTGCATTTCACTCTTCCTCTTCCTCTCTTCTCGCCCGGCGCCAGGCCTGAGCTTCACTTAATATCACTCTAATGAGAGACGGGTAGGATTTCTACACTGTATATACTTCTTTTGTATATAGTTCTTATAAACACACCAGCCTTGCCCCTAAAGAGCCAGGTTTCTCACTGAGTGCAGGCATAGGTATATCTGTTGTTACCTTGGTGACTAATTTGTTGCAACACAAACACAAACATACACAAACATTTTAAATCAGCATTGCCACGTGACAGCAGAGATAGCCTTGTTCGCTTAAAGCATCATAACAAAAATGAAAGATTGTCACCGTAAACATTGTTGCCTTTTTACAACGGTCTTTTTAATTTTGCAAAACATACAATTTCATTACTCTTGATATGTTTTGTGAACTAATCCATTCTCATTTCTTCTCTTTTCCCATTTTGTCTTTGATTTCCTCTCCCTGCTGGCCTGACTGTTACCTGACCGCTGTTGTTTCATCAACAGGTAAGCGCACAATTTCCTGTACTGTGACCTGGTTCCTCTCCCCTTGAACACATCCATTTTTCCCCCACTTGATCAAAGCATTTTTTCTGCCTGACAGGTAACTAGACATTAGCGATGCTGCTTATATTCCATTCAGTCATCAGGCGTGAAAATTGAGGCCAAAATGACATCTTTCTCAGTGAATATCAAAGAAATTGAATTTGTGACAGAGGTCCTATTTCACTTTCAATCTGAACTTTTTGGCATCCATTGTGACATTTATATGCAGATATCTGCTCAATCACTCTCTGTTTCATTCTGTTCAATCACTGAATATGTCTCCTCTTATAAGATTTTTATCATACTGAGATAAAGTGATAAGGGTCAGTCAATCTTTTCAGTTCCTCCTTTTTTTCTGTACCACATTTACAGTAGTGAGAATTACCGACAGACTTGAAATGAGGTGTTCTAAGTACCTGGCAGAATTGCACCTATTTAACTAATTCACTCTAAAAGCTACATCTCTATTGTCATTAGTCCCCCGTTTGCGGTCAACCGGATTGCTTTACTGTACAGTCATGAAGTCATGAAATGCATTCTCCACAGCCAAGCAGCATATTATGGAATGATGCAATACTGACATTCAAGATATATAAAAACTTATTTTAGAAGCAGAATAATGAGCTGCCCATTTTCTACATTACCTGGTGACCCTGTTATGGACAGAGCCTTGGACAGACTCAGCTATAGAGTATAGAAGGATTGACCTGACATTTCCTGAGAGCAGTGTGTATGTTGAGCATTTTGTGAGCTGAGTTAAACTTTCCTGAACTGACCTATTTGCACAGAGCGTCTACTTATTCTCTTCTTCTTTAAGAGTATAAATAACCAACAAGAAGGGGTCACTGATGAATGATACATTTGCAAAGAGGAAATCAATGAATGGAAACTCAGCAGACATGAATTTGAGATGAGAAAGATTTTTGTTGATTAAGCTGTGATATTAACACAATTGATGTGGTTCAAAAATATTATCTATCACAGTAAATCATATGAGAAGTACCATGTTCTCTGAGATGCACACTCACAAATAAACAAACAAACAAAACAACAGGCAAAGAAAAAAAAACTTCCATGACATACAGTATTTTAACTGAATATGCCAACATTTGGCGGAGCTTTTTTTTTTTTTAAACACTGTAACAGGGAATCGGGGCTTCATTCTCCTTAACCCAATAGTTATGATTATAAATAAACACAAATCTGTTTGCTCATTATATCTAGCCTATTTTAGCTGTTTCCAAATGCCAATAGGTTGCACCCACAGGCATGAAAATGAGTAAGGAAACAAATCAGTGTTAGATGTTTCCGATAGTGCTGAAAACTAAGCCTGTGAGTATGCTCAGAGTGTTAAGCACTAGCAATTAAAACTGTAAAGTGTCATTTTTCCAGTACTGTTTCACTAGTCTCAAAGGAAAAGCAGGGCCCCAAGCATCTGTTAAACAGCGGTATCTGAAAAAAAAGAGATGTTCTGTGAAAACCAGGCCTCACTGGTTAGTTAGGAGTTAGAGGTTAACAGGAAGCTTTCAGGGGTCAAGCCACTGACGGTGGCTGCAGTAAATATCTGTAATGACCAATAATAAACAGAGAACATATAAGGTCCCTGCTATTGTCAGCAGAAAGCTCGGTACCACATCATTCTAATGGCATCCCAAATGGACAATGTCTGCCACTGTCTCTAACCACTCAAGGCAAGAAAAGCCACCTCCCCTTTATCTCTTTAACTGCCCAAGGCCTGGAGAAATACACCTTGTGGTACCTCATAAAAACTTACCATCCACCACTATAAAATTCAGTCCAATGAAAAAGTCTAATATTAGTCCTGTGTTGCCAGTTGAACTGCTTGCTTTGATGGTGGATGAGACCAGAGTGTGAAGAGCTAAGACGTAAATCTTCCTTCTGCTCTCGAGCTTTTACCCACCTGCACATATTCCACCAATGTAGACATGGATTCAGACCATTATACTGTACGTACAAGGGACTCGAGATAACTTTACCACTCTGCTATATTGGTGTCATGTCGCATATACATAAGTTTATGAGAATAACCAAAAATTGTCATACAAATGAAAGGTTTGGTGAGTGTCATTAATGTTGATGTTACAGTTTGAGATGCTTGGTTCTTGAGAGATTGTGCAGTATTGTGATCATTTGACTGCACACATACAGTGTGCTTTGCTCACATAGCAATGCATGAGTCACAGAGAACCCTTTTTTCATACTGTAGCACATGGGCCCACAATCAATAATATCCACTGTCTTCACATATATGGTATGTACTGCACTCATGTACACCAAAAATCCCAATGCACACACTGCCAAATGGTAATGTTCTTTGTACTTGACCTCTTTGTATACCAGTGTCCCATGGAGGATACTGAACATCTGCAGTACCAGTCAGCTAAAAGAGAATCCACCATACTCAAGAGAGGTGTTTAAGCTAAAAAGACTTTGCATAGGGCTATTCTGCTACCCCAGTCCTACCAAGGAAGGTGCATATATAAATGTACCATAGTTATGTAGACATTAATGTTTTAAATCCATGAAAGTTATTTAAAAGAATCCAGAACTGTATTATTGTGTAAACCATTTTGTTGAAAAAAAAGAAAATCTGTATTTTGATAAAAAAAAAAGAAAAAGAAAAAGAAAAGAATGACGAAAGAGCAAGCCACTGTTTGTAGCCTAAGGAATATGAAAAAATGTAAAAGTAATTGTTTAGTTGTTGATATTGACAGTGGATGCATTTGTTAAATTTGTTTAATAGTTGTGATGGGACATGGAAAGAAAGATAGATTAACAGATGTTGAAACAGAGGGTCATGTTGGACTTTTCAAAACGAAAAGTTGTGCGCATAAACAAGTGCTGCATTCAAACTCGCAGAAGTAGAGTTCACATGATCAACGTACAGTAAAGTAAACAGAAAAGGCATTGTACACCAATCATGGCAAGTGGTTTTTAAAAAGAATGATTTTATTTGCAGGATTCAGTAGGGGTGTAACAATATGTGTATTTATCCCAAACCGTCACGATACGGACGTTACGATTTGGTTCATATAGTCATACAAAGAATATGCCCTGTCACCCAAACAATTACTGTCAAAATAGTTTAATAATCCACTAAGTCCAACGTGTCGAACAATAATTTCAGAGTACGAGTTACACTCAGAATGTTTTGGCAGCGCACCATTTAGCTACATCATGTGCATGGATGTATGCAAGCCGGCTTAGCCAATGTAGCTTGGTTACCCTGATTACCCCATAGTGTCACATTAAAATGTGTGCCGTTATCGCCATAGTGAAACAATACTGTGTCTCCCCGTCCCCCTCCCCTCTCTCATAATTGTTGGCTTTTCACTCAACCTTTGAGTGAAGCCCTTCAGAACAACAATAAACACATTTGATTTCTAACATGGTCAGACAGCACGCTGTAAGAACCAGTTGTGAGAAAAATGTAGTGAAAAACTATGAAAGTAAAAATAGTGGTTTGGTCCCGTCGACTGTTTTTTTTTTTTTTTAAACCTTTTTCTAACCAGGAAGTCCCTTGAGATGGAAATCTCTTTTCCGAGGGAGATCTGGGCAAGACAGCACACCAGTTACAGTTTAAGCAGATATTAAACACAACAGATAGGGAATACAAACATCAAACACACAAGAGAGATATCCAGCTCATATAAGGCAGTTTCAATCCTCAATTATTACATTATCATCATTAGATTATTTATACTGAAGCATCAGTATGTAAGCAGCATGTTACTTTTGTAGCTGCTAGATGTGGAGCTAGTTTCAGCTACTTTATATACAGTTAGACCATAAATCAACATAAAACAGCTGTCAGCAGGTGTCCTGACTCCTTGCAAGAAACAGAAAGGCTGTTTTCTGTCTCCACTGCAGCACAACTAAACTGTTTCAGTAATAGTTTTGGCCATTGACCCATTGTTGGTTGTTTACATTTTTCAAAATGAAAGACCAAAATGTTATTTTCTAACTTTCTTTTTTTTCCTGCTGTACCGAAATCATACTGAACTGTAACCCCAAAACCGAGGTACATACCTAACCATGAATTTTATGTACTGTTACACCCCTAGGATTCAGTGTGTAGACAATAGGGAGGATCAAACAGAACAGACAAACCAGGTATCCGTTACATGTGCCATGAGTGCAATTTGCATTGTATCAACATCAGAACTGCCGCAGCTATTGTCATTCGCACAATCATAAGCATTGCAGCTCGTTGTACGGATCCAATTTTGAATATGAAATGATTGGCATAACCCTAGCAGTCTATGCTGCAAAGAAACGAGCAGTATAAAATCAGGTCTGTTTGTGTAGAGTGATACTGATTAACCATTCGCATGCTACAACAATGTGACAAGTGACAGATGAAGTTTGTTTGATGTTCCAGGTTTCACTGTATTGACATTGTCACATTCTGAGAATAGCATATTGAATGTGTATAGGATGGTTAGCACACAGTAGATGTTGTTTAATTCTGCATCTAACCGTCGGCTGCCAGCACCGGGTCCCTCATTACCCATCAGCCCATTTGCCAGCTGCCTCATCATTACCCATCTCCCCTGGCGGCCTCTGTCACTCAAACTGCCTGGGAAGAAGCTGGAAAGTCAATTAATGTGTGTTGTATGCAAGCATGTCTGTCTGCCTGTCTACCCACATGTGTGTGTTTGTGTGTGTGTGTGCGTGAAAGAGAGAGAGAGAGATACGGGGAGAGGGCGTGGTATGTATAGAGTAAATAGTGTCTAGATGAATGGCATGTGTACTGAAGGTGAATGATACCTGTCCTTTGAGCCATTTTCCAATGATACACTGTGGTCCCTAATTTATGACCAATGCAAAGTGCTAGCTTACATGCACATTGATATATTCAAGCATACTTGCTATTACAGTTAATTTACATCTAGCACAAGATTCAGTAGGGGTGTAATATCTATGTGTTATTTTTTCAGCCAGACATATTATCTGTCCCATACCTGTCAAACAACTGCACCCTTTGTAACATCCCATTAAGTCATCAATGAAAAATGGACAGGTTCCCATAATGTATTTCTTAACATGACTTTTCATTGAAAGTTGGGTTTTTTTCTTAAAAAATAACCTTTTTCTTTACTCATCACTATGAAGTATAATCAAACCAATGACATGATGTATCTGTTGCATGGCACCAAATCGCAACTAGACTTGCATATTTGTTTGCCAGACAAGTGTTAATGTTGTTCTATGGTGTTAATTCATGTGCACAGGTGGAAATATTTTTCATTGACTGGTGTGAACTGTGTGTGCCCACTGTGCTCCTGTGATGTCATAGGCCCCTACTCTCCATACGGTGGTGTATCGTGTAAACTGGCAGAATCCTGAATTCTAATCAACAAGACTGATTTGATACAGTTTGTGCATTTATTTTGTAGCAGCTTAGTTTTAGTTGTGCAATATTTCAACAGAGGTCATTTCAGTGCATCAGCATGCATAATGATGCTTTGCTTTAGTGCAGTGCTTTTGCCAAGGAGTTTGGAAGCAGTTATGGGATATCTACTTGCAGGGTCAGACTAGATTTATATCAGGCTATTTATAATACATAGGCTAAGTAATAGATATTAAGTTGGCACCCTAACAACAGGTGTAATTACAGGGCCTCATAAAATAATGTGATAAATAAATAAATAGCCAAGAAATAGCCTAGAGAAAAAGTTAGCACTCCAAGAGCCGCACTTAGGATTTTATTAGTTTGACAATTGATATGGGCAACCCAGCTCTCAGCACACTTATGCAACAAGCCTTAACTTCACAAATACAACATATATGACATAATTATATGTCATGAATGTAGTCTATGACAAAATGCAATGATGTCATCATGAAACAAAACAGCCAAAACTTAATTTTCACACTAGACAAAAGCTTTCCTATGATTAGGATTTTGTGTCATTTATTGTTCATTCACTGGTATTTTCAGGCTGTGACAAGCAGCATGCCTGCACCCTATTGGAACAGATGCAGAGCGACTAATCAGCTGGTATCATTTAATAAAACAGCATAGCTCAGCGGCCTTAAGCAGCGAATAGAAAAGAATAGCATGTCCTTACTTAGGCGGTGAGAAGATGTCTCATCAGTGTGCTCTTCTCTGCCATCCTGTCGATTATTCCATCAGTGTCCAAAGCCATAAGAATGTATTTTTCTGTAGCAATAACCATGAAAGCTTCAAGACGTAGTGCTCTGTAATCTGTTCTTGATGAATTTTAAAGTTCAAAATCTGTACTTGCATGCCACTTGCATAACGGAGATGGTCAGGTGCGGAGCGCTGCTGTTAACACTTTCACAACATGAGCTAACATTAGCAGTATCACCTGCTGGAGGTTGTCATGCACCTCTCGCTCATCCTCGGCAGTGGCCTCCTCTTCTTGTTCCTGTTCTCCACAGGAATCAGCTTGCTCATCTGTCCAGACGGTTTCCTCCTCCTCTTCATTTGACAGTGGACTATTAAACTTATCACTGCATCTAGGCATGCACTAACAGGATTTTGCGTGGCAGTAGCATCGATATTTTGAATAAATGTGTTAACTTAAAACATGTTTGCATCATTAGCCACAAGATTTTTTTTTTCTTTTTCTCTCTGACCTTCACCTTTTTGCTTTTTGGGACCTTTATCCATTTGTATAGGCTAGCATTATTTTCAATTCAAACTCCACTCTCTCTGTTCTCATTTGATTATTCCCTGCTTGACCTCTGACCTCTGATGGATGCATCTACTTGAAGGGGTGGGAGGAGGATGGTGGTAGCACTTCCTGCACCTGCCTTACAGTATACGTAGCCTATTGACAATTGGGACCATGTAACCCCAAATCAGATGGGCTGTTCCTCCATCAAGTGGGCCGCAGCTGGCAGATTGAATTTTTTTTCCCTCATTTTATTCCCCCCAATTGCTGGTGGCCTATCTAACCTATCTACTTGCTATAATCACATTGAATTTGTATTTTTTATGTAAAACTGGATATTTTTAATAGTTGGAGTGTTCATTCACATTAGCATTAGCGTTAATTTATAATATCATCAATTCCTGCTTGCACTCAAAGAGCCTTAACTTTATAATTAACATTGCCATACCAGTTTTCACTTGGTCTTGACTTGGTTTGGTTTTGTGGTAAGAGAGCTGGCTAGCAAAAATACTAGGCAGATATTCACATTTTTCCTTGAATTTTCTCAGGAATATCCAGTAGACAGACATGAGAAGCAAATTCAAAAGCTTAACTACAGCACAGTACATTTAAAATATTTCGTAACCAGATGTTTTTGCCAATTGGCTCTACTTGTAAGTAGCCAGTGTACAGGTTTCAAATTCAGTGGGAGGTGTCGCTTGAATTTCTCAGGACTAATGTGTTGGGCTGGGATATAGTGTGTGTGGGTAGTTGAGTGTTTATATCATCTCAAAATGTCAAAATGGATGATACTGAAGTAGAAGCAAATGAACAGATGATGAGAAGTGTAGGGGGTGAGAAAGGAAGGAAGGAAGAGGGAAGGAGAAAGTTTTCTCAATGCCAGATGGAAGAGCAGTTGGCACCTCTCTCATTACTGTGAGGATGGATCTTAGTCCATTGCACCAACACACACACACACAGAATCACACAAACAAACACACACACACATGCACACACATGCAGAGCTACCTCCTGTCACTCCACACCACCTGCCCAGCACCTGGTCATCAAAGCAAAACCAAGGAGGGTTCTCATCTTCAGTGAAGAGAGAAAGAATTGGAGCAATGGTGGAAGGAGTGGAGGGGCACGGATGCCATGTGCTTTCACCTTTGCTTATTGCAGCTCTGTATTGATGCCTGATTCTTTCCTTTGTAATCCATCAATTTACCTGAATCAGCCTTCTCTGATCTCCTGCCATATTCTGTCTCTCTCTCTCTCTCTCTCTCTCTCTGCTGCGTGTGTTTGTGTGTGGGCAGACAAGTGCATCGGTGTCACGCCCTCACCATCAAGGCGAGCAGGGCCTGTCGCGCCTGCGATAAATTAAATGTGACACAGATGGGTGGAGTAGCTTCCCTCTTTGATCCAAGCAGTGCAACAGAAGGAGAGACCCTGACCAACACATGTCAGACAAAACTGTTGGGCACCACCAAAGATAGCTTTATGGTCCCATTGGATTTGGGCCAGGGAGTGAAACCATAGAGGGAGTTGAACACACACACATTCACAGAAATGGGATCATGGACAAACACAGCTGTATTTATTGAATTTGAAGAGTCATAAATTCTATGGTGTGAACAAAAGAGTGTGATTCAATGTGTGATAATGATACAACAAAGCATTGTGTTGAAAGCTACCTACACACTAAGTTTTGAATTAATCATTTCTGAAAGCATAAAGCCTTGTATCTCAGCCTGTCAAGCTGGATCTCCAAGCTGTAGCTGGTAGGTGACAGTCTGAGTCAGAGCTGAACAATGCGCTCCAATCAAAATGCGCTCAGCCTCATTGTCTGGCAGATGTGTCACTCAAATGAGAGTAAACAGCAGCATTAAGTTGCTAAACGTTCGGAATTATCTGATGCACAACAACATAGTGAACATGAATATTGTTCCTCAGGCTGTGTGGCTGTGTTTCTTTCTCATCCTTTTCACTTTTGAAAAGGGATTCTGTGGGTGTCAAATTTGCTCAAACAGTTTATGTAAACATAAATGAACTTTTGCCTTTCTCAGCCTTAGCTGAGCATTTTCTGTCAGATGTGAACTTAGCTTTATGGCACTTACTCGCGTTGTTCTCTCCTGACTAGGTCTATGCTTGTGTTGTATCACCATCCCTTTGGATAAAAGTGTCTGCTAAATGAAAATGTAAATTATAAATTGTAAAAATGATAAAATAACAATAATCTTCCACCCCAAATTAAAATTAATGTTGACAAAAATTTTAGTGGATAGTTATGTAGAAGTCCTAGATTTAAAAGACTAATTACAGCACGTTGAGTTGTGCTTGTGTCCAATCGGGTTATGGAAGGGGTTATGTTGTGGTCGGTGTGAAGGAGAAGAGTGTCGAGTATCTGTTGACTAGCCAACTTTAAATTATGGAAGCCTCAAGCAAAAGTCTACTGAGCATTGGCAGAGAACAATGAGCAAAACAAAATCGGAAGCTATTGCCCACTTAAAATAATCACAATACAGCCTATACACCTTTGATAATTCCACAATTGTGTATAGTCTGTTCCTTTTACTCTACTGTTTTATTGCTTCTCTTTATTTTCTAATTGTGTGTATTCTATATCCTTTACCCCACCTATTCATCAATCCTGTCTCTTTTATGACAGCCTGTTTCAGGACAACTGTCAGCTTGGCCAAAAAGGTTTTGTTAGGACTCAAATATAAGTTGGCTGTTTTTAGCTAATTTTTTTAGATAAGCCCATGATACTTTTTTGATTTGACCGAAAGCAAGAAAATGGGAATCCAACTTTATTATGCCTTAGCTATAACGTATATGTGTTATTGTATGTTGAATGGCATTATAATATAATACACAACAAATACCTTACAATACATTGCAATTGCCAAAGGTAGTTCAAGTTCAGTTGAAATAATTTACATTAAATTACACTGGTGTTCATATTGTGTCCAGCCTGCCACGTCCAGAGGTGCCACCAGTGGGGGTCACACCGTGATAGTATGCAAACTTGTTTTCCAGACAGACAGTCTATCAATGAACTAGGCTGAATTAGTCCATTGATATTAAAAAATATGTTTTGATTGTAATATAATACACAAATCTAAAAATGTATGTGTCCTAATGGCATACTCAGTGCTATGTTTAATGCTATAGAAGTTGAAATATAATAGTTACTATGAGATATAATACTATGGCTTGTTCTAAATTGGGTGGAGGGTGAAAGAAAATCATTTTGCTTCCACCCTAATGTCTTTGGATATAATGGCCTATTAGATTCCTGCTTTATAGCATGGGTACTGCAGTACTTACACCAAACTGTCTCCAACCAGCCTAGGTTATTCAGGCTTGGAAACCTAATGAGAACAATGACCTTGTGATCCATTTGGAAGGGTGAATAGTCTGTCTATCTCTGCCCCGCAACCCCTCCCCTCTAATGACATCCATCTTTAAGAATTCTCTCCTTTCTTCATTCTTTTTCTTCTTTTTTTTTATTTGCCCGATCGTGTTTAGTCATCCTTTCAGTTCTCTTTCTATCTTTCTTTGTCTCTCTCTCTCTCCTTGTGGTGTATTCCATTGGGCTCAGCACAGGCATCCTAAATACAATTACAGTCCACAGCTGAATGGAGAGGAAAGGTCCTCGGGGATCCCTAGAAACAGGAAATGGTCAGGAGGGTTGGACTGAGGAGGGAACGGCAAATCCCTAATTCAATTGGCTGAACCTTGGCAACAAGCCCCCGGCGACTCTTACTGTGGAATCAGTGGAATCAAACAATGCTGCTCAAACCACAAGAGAGATTTTTATCCACACTAGCAAACACACACACTCACAAATTGACACAAATGCATCTCATTTTCTCATTCCCCAGCATTTGGTTTCTCTCTATTCTTAGCATACTCCCATACCCTTTCCTTTATAGGTTGCACAAAGTGAGAGCCTGCAATAATGATTCAGTTTAAGATTCTCACTGAGCCTCCATAGCCCTGCATGTTGTCCCGAACTGTTAAGAAAACCGGGAAGGCAATCAATAACTGCTCTATGTGTCAACGATGATGACCTCCAACCCAGGGTTTATGGGTTACACTTGATTGCTAAGAAGCTGCATGGCACCACTGTACACTCAACACACTGACACACACACAAACACACAGACAGCAGTGTGTGTAGGAGAATAAGAAAATCAATCTGTAACAACACTAAATCTTTTAATCTACACTGTGGGTGTCCACTGGCAATTCAGAGAAAAGTCAAAGAGTGTACATGTGCATGAGCATGAATAACTAATGTCTTGTGGCAAGAATATAGACAGTTATGTTGGACTATAAATAATTTCATTTCCTCTTTGGAAATGCAAGCACAGGGAGAGTTATCCATTTTTCCCTCTTAATTCTCTCTCATCTAATAACTGTGGTACTGTAACCTCAAAAAAAACAGTGAACGCCACAATACAACTGTGATTACAAATGCCTCTAATATATAAGCCTAGCCCATCATTAATGTCATGTAATATGGATGTAAGTTACCTAAAGATAATAAACTAAAGACATTTACAAATGACTGAAAGCATTCCCGTTTTTGCTCTGTGGCAAAAATTAATTGCAAAATTTTTTTACATACTGTATACAGCTGATAAACAAAAAAATATATTATTGAAATAATACATTTGGCTTCAGATCTGAAGATATGTTATAGGTTACTGTAGATAAATGCTCTGGACACAAACACACAATATGGTCCTGTTGCTTCTTGACTAACTAACCCAAAAGGGTGGGAGATTCATGGTGTAAAAGAAAGGTACATAAAAATATGATATATGATATATTTATTTATTTAATGCATCATATCATGTCACCCCCCCCCCCCCCCCCCCCCCCCCCCCCAACCCCCACCTCCCTGGCTCTCCATCCTCTGCCTCCTCTCTCTTCCTCCGGCTTTCTTTAGCTTGCATTCTCAGATGTGGTTGCCTCCGTTGCTCTAATGCTTGTGTGAATAGCCGTATTAGGCCCCATACTCTTACTGATAATTGGAACAAAGTGGGGGATCGATGCAGAGGGCAGACACACGCATACATACACAACAATATAAACAATCACGTTTCCACACAAACACGCTGGTGCAATCACATACACACAGTGGGCCGGAGCATTGGAATCAATACAACTCAGAGGCAGGAGTTTTCCTCTGCATTTACAACACATACTCAAGACAATCCTTCACTGCACACGTCGTGCAACAAAAAGATTAAGCAGTTGTTTTTTTTAAATTTGTTTTTGTTGTAAATTTGTTTGGTCTCATGTCAGCCACACTTCTCTATGACACGCAATCTTATTTAAGGCCAATAACTCTCCACCAGTTGCAAAACACAAACTAGACGCTGAAAGTTGTTTGTTTCTGTTTTTCTCGACAAAGATGCACTGAACAATCAGTGTCATCCAATATCGACATTCTTGTCACGTGAAAGGTTTGTGATAAAATGTGTTCATTCTAACAAAGCCTAACCATCCGTTTGGCAAAGCTAAGTGCCTTATCTAATATTTTAACCTATATTTTCCTTTTATGTGCCACTGCACAGCATACACTTGTGTAATCAAACATTATTTCACCCAAATTTGACATTACACTCCGAGTAACATCCATTTTCAATGACACTTCTTTTGCTCAGACAGAAACTGGTGCAGAGATTATGAGTCTCTTGTCTCTCCATGTGTAAATGCCTGTCTACATACATGTGCATGTGTGTGCATTTTGCATGCATGAATTCACATGTACGTGTGTGTTCCACTAAATAAGTGTCTTGTCTTTTAAGGAGATTCTCCTAAGGGATGAAAGAGCAGCCAACTGAGACTAACAGGCAGGTCTAAGTGGAAGTGTGCTGATGGGTCTAAGTGGAAGTGTGCTGATGTAGGAGGTTACTACATCCCATTAAAAAAGGAAAGATATTTGATCGTGGCCTCCATTTGTCCTTCTTTCAGGACAACAGCACTATAAATGTCAGTGCAGACAGTCAGTGTTTTTTCTCTCCACAGGTAGCATATTTGTCTGTTCAGTAATGGAGAAACCACAAGCGTTCTGATTACTTTTGTTCTCTCTGAAATAAAGCCAGAATACCTGCAGAAATTAAATAACTTTAATGTCTCAGACTGAATGCAGTCTAAATGACCTATCATTATTTTGGATATTGTTACTAATATTCCAATTTTTTGTACTTTGAGGTACTGTTTTTGCTTTATGTTGTTTAATTCAAACAAAATGATGAAACAAAATTGGAAGCAAAACATAATTGAGCCATGTGCAGCTAGTTGTCTGGATATTTTAACTGGCTGTCTATCAAAATCAAACTATCACATGTGGTGTAGATGAAGTAGAGAGGACTAAGAAGAAATGAAAATAAAATATATTATATATATATATATATATATATATATAACTGTGTGTAATTAATTTCTCTGAAGTTTGCTTTTCTCAAGTTGATAGTCTTAGAGAGGAAATATGACCTTATTAATTAACAACTGTCATCTGCTGGCAAAATGTGACTGAATTCAATAACAGATAGTGGTATTACTGGTGTGAAGGTTCTTATATTATTTATATTATATTTCCATATGTATTAGATTTAAAAGATAAGACTAGAACAGAGAAAACTTAAAAAGTTTTAGCAGTTGGAAGCTCACGGTATCACTAATGCCCCTGAAAGATCCTTGAATCTCCCTTAAACATCCCTCATATTAAATTAAATGAAGTATTTATGTGACACTAGTGTCAAAAAACAATCAAACAAATGCAAATTTCCACAATGCCAAAAAAATCTAAATAGTTTCATACCTTCATGCTAAAAGGTATAATTATATCTGTGTCCATATATTTATTAGCAGTAGTTGAGTTATTGCACACACATCACTGTTTAGCCGCCCAAGAAGAGCAACAAAATCTGTCATTTTAGTACATTTTTGTTATTATAGAGCGACAACGGCCATGTAGGGAGGAGGTTCGGGTGAATGGATGGGTCAACAAAGATTGTTGTTGTTTGTTGTTGTTTTTTACCACTTTTGTCGCCTAACCTTAACCACATGGTTGTTAAGCAAGTAGTCATTTAAAACCAAACCACAGTTTTTCCCTAAATCTAAACAAGTCGTTTTTGTGCCTAAACTGAACCAGACCTTAACCCTAGCATTATCACATTATAAAACATATGTTTTTGTTTTGAATGGCGCAGACAAATTATGTTTTCCTACTGCTGAAAAAGTGGGCGTCAGATCAAAAAACGCTTCTATGTGTCGTTCTGGAGTTCACGGACAAACAACCTAATTTGTTGTTTAATTTGGAGGACTTCTTGAAATCTGTCTACATGTACTTGGACACAATAAAATATTTTTACTATTTCACCATTCACTGAAGCTAATTGTAGTAAATTGTCTTCTAAAATAGAATCGTCTATGTGCCTTAATATGTGTTGAAAACGTGATGTTTGATGATTTCATTATCTCATATTTAGGGGGAAAACATTTTATCTCTGATGAATGAAAATAATCTCTTTATTTTTTGCACTTTGGGAAAAATGTCACAATCTTTTTTTTCCTGTTTTACAGTTCATTTAGTCAGACTGACTAACACACAGCAACATGGTTTTCTCTGCCATGTATGTCCTTAGTATCATAAAGTAATTTGTCTATTTACAAGACATTTTATAGAAGTGCAGGAAAATGTCAACACACATGACCACATCATACACCTGGGTGTTATTTCAGAAAGTGAGTTTATGAGTTTGTTGACCCCGAGATGAGGGAAACTCTGTGTTTTCAGTTCCAGAAAGAGAGATAACTTGAACTGGGAATCAGTTACTATGGTAACTTACTGTGTGAACCTAACCTGCTTGCTGATAGCAGATACAAACCCTTCAACACTCTCTCTGTCTCCTCCCTCTTACAGAGTTTCAGTTCCTCATTGATAGAGTCCGCATCAAACCAGGTATTGAAGTGCATTAATTAGCAAAGGTTTACTCTTTGTCAGAATCAAAATCCTGGTTGGATAATAGTTTGTTACTAAAGGACTATCTAAAGTTACCGCTTTTATGCACATCAGTCATTTCTTTGAACAGCAGTTTTTGCTCTTACATTCAAATATTACACCCTCAGCTCAGAATAAAACTTCTGCATGGTCTTCTGTTATAACACCGTGACTCTAGACGGCTGTCAGGTTATTAGAGCAGCTCCTGCACCGAAATGTTCATTGCATATAATGTGCGATCTTAATTTAAATTTAAAAAATCGGTATGAAGCCTTAGAAACGTAGGTAGGATCAATGAATAATTATCTCTATCACTCATGATGTGATTGGTCGCACTGATGGAACATAATTCCTATAATATTGGAGATTATATGTTAATATTTCTGAGTGAGCAGGATTGAGCAGCATCACTGAACGATGTTGAGCTAAGATACAAATATATGTGTAAAATTTTAAAATCTACTGCTTTGACACCTTTTCAAGTGCAAATCACCAAACACATTATTACTGGATCAGCTTGTGAGCTCACAATCATACATCTATGTCTTTGTTCTATATATATTTCAAATCTTTAACTATATTTTTCATATTCAGTTGCTGCCTCCTGTGTTTTGTATTTGTATTGTATTTTGTAATATCAGATTAAAGCTAAACACATATTTAAAATGTAATGTAGCTGCAGCCTGATACACAGTCAGACTCCACTTTATCATCATTAAGGAAATGTAAGTCTGCTAAATGATGAATTAATGGACAAGACTGAATAAAACTTTATTGTGTTAACTTACTGACACCTTTCCCGCTCTGACTCAGGCTCTTTTTTAAATGTGCACCGTCCACATACACATGCGTTAATATCTCTATGTCCACTGGATTAAAATAGAGGCTCTGCCTTTTATTTACCTGTTTCCATGGTGAATCTTAGTACTGGGGCTTCATTGATGATAGCCTTTTCCATTCACCATGCACGCACTTAACTCAGAGTGAACATACTCACAGTTGATTGAACTGACTCTGATCAGATCTGAAAACTCAGAGTTTCCCATCTTGGTGTTCATCAACTCAGAGTTCAGGGTTAAGCTCAGAGTTTGTTAAACCTGTTTTCTGGAATACCACTCTGATTTCCTGCCTATTTACCTCTATTTGGACTGACTTCAAATCATTAGTTCAGGTTCACATGGAAACAGCCCAAGATCACCTCTCTTTGGTCAGATGCTTTTTGCACACCTGAGTTCAGTTGCTGTATTTCATTAAACAACAGCAAACACAGCAGATATTAAAGGGCCTTTAGTCTCTTCTTCTTCTTCTTCTTCTTTTGCTCAAAACACCAGTATGCCCTCTCACATTATCAAACAAAGCCTGAAATATTGTGATTGTGTTAAGGAGATTGAAAGCAGTTATGTATGAAAGTGTGAGAAAGAGAAAATAATACATGAACACAGTAGTTGACAGTATTTGTGTTTGCATATGCATGTCTGTCTGTGTCAGATATACATCACTGATAATTGAAACAGACTTCCATTATTTAACGCTGTAATTAGAAAATTCCCTCCCTTTCGCATACAATTACTCTTTATTTTAAATGACAGCACAGGCATCATAAGGTGTCTAAACGTATCTGCACAATCTATATGTCTGCGCAAGGCCATGTTCATTTTATCACACACACTCAAACACCTTTGCACACTATCACATGTGCTTTGCACACATACTGAAAGTCATGATCAGCCTGCTTAAAGCCTTGTCATATTAGCATATCCTATCAAATTCAACTTTGATTAACATTTTTGCATTTAAAGTGGCGATTGTGATATATAATTGAAGATGGTGTGATTTTTAAGACATGCTGTATATAAAAGAATTAAACAAATACTATATTACACCCATCTTGTTTATGCATTGATAGTCTTCTTTCCCCTTTATATCTCAATGCAACTGCTTCATATGGTTTTTACTTCATAAAACTGGAAGAGGGAGACTGATCTCTTGCCTTCAGCAGGAAGACCATTATTATCTGATAATGTTGGGTTTTACCGAATGGCCTGAAAGTTCCAGAAAGTTAGAAGAAAAGCCTGCAAGGAGTAATCATTGACCTGAAATAATGGGAACTAAAAATAGTAAGCTAGAAAAAGAAGAAAGTGCAGAGGAAATGAAAAACTGGAGTAAGATTGTATTGGTGTATTTGGGCAGTTTTAACTGGAATGTCACATAATGTCATGACCGTTGAAGGATAAAAGACAAGAAGGTGTCTGTTGCAAACCAGTCTCACATCAAAATGTGTAATAGTTACATTGATCCACAGCACAAAATGTATTAGTTTTGCAATAATGGCTCTAAAATTGTGAGATGCCTACGTTTTTTTAGCCTATTCTTTTCAATTGGCCTGCGTCCACATCACGTGATCTTCTAGTTGAGGCCATATGCTAGAGGTGTTCCCAAATACAAATATGTTTTTTGGCAAAGCACAAATTGTGGGTTTTTACAAACATTTTATTTCATATATATATTTTTAAAAATTATTTGTTTTCGGGAAGAAAAAAAAACATGTCAAATACCAGCGTGCAGGTCGGTTACATCGCTGTCTCAGCCTCTCTCCTCTGCTCTGCTGTTACGTCTACCAGCAGGCCTCAACAAGGGAAGTCACATCAACCTGCTGCATGACACACATTTCCTTATCTAGACATCACTCCCGGAGTTGGGGGTGTTCCCCAGAGATAAAGCTGAGCTGCTGATACAAGCGTAGTGCTCCCAAGGGACTCTCCATAACCTGTTGTTCCCCTTCTCCTTTCCACAAAGTTAGGTTGTAAAAAATAGGCAATAAATGAAAAGTGCAAAGCAAGAATCGCTTTTGAAGTTCTTCCCTACATGTTACATGCTGTGCTGTCTCTGTGTTATTGGTGTATAAATAAGTAGAGGTTTGTCTTCATGTTGGCAATGCACTCAGTTTAGCTCAGTAGTCAGCGCAGTCATCTATGATCTGGGAGACTGAGTTCGAGATGTGCGGGGACCTCCTGCGTAACGCCTGAGACGTGCGTCACATGGAGAAAATAGGCAGGACCTCGAATCTCTAGATGACACAACACAGCCAAAATGAAAAGCAAGAGGTTCCGCGATGCACACGTGCCGCTCACGTATCCAGTGTGTCCCAGGTGTTAAAATAAGTGTTTATGAATAAACTACCTAACACTTTTATATCCTAAAATTAAATGCACAATAAAAACAAAAAATTGATTTTTATGCCTATTTCCCCTTTTTTTAATACAAATATAAATCATTTTACTGCCTCAACAAATATAGATACAAATACAAATACTGGGCTCTCTGCACATCCCTATATGCCACAGATATCAAGAATAATTCATTTTTTCTTACGGGAAAATTGTAGCACACATAAGTATTGCTAAATTTGTCCTTCATGACTTTCTAAATATATCTGTATTTCATAGTAGAGTAACCTAACCTCAATTTCTAAAATTCTGAAGCCAACTTTTACATGTTTAAGCTATAATATGCTTCAGGCAAAACACAATTACATCTAGCTTACACTTTAGGCGAGAAGTCTTATCAAGGGAGACTTATAACTACAATGCAAGGGGGAAATAAGCTTATCTAACAAAATCAGAATAAATGTGCTTCAGTTGTTGAATAGAACAAATGTAAAATAATCTCATAAGCTATAAAAGAAAAAAAAAGACCTATTAAGGAAGATATAAACAATGATTAAGAAACTTTGCGGGCTGGTGTGAATCAAGGATTGTGAGGAACCAGAGAAATAATATATTGGAGAACATGGTTCAACGGGGGTCAGTAAAACATATTTCTTGACATTCATTTTATTTTACGATGAACGACAGGTATTGCCTCGGAGACTTTGTTGGAGCTGAAGACATTACTTCAAGAGCCTAGAATGAAGGAGGCTGCACTATTAGATGGAAGACAAATAACAAGACCTGGGCAGTGTCTTGATTGTGAATTGTTGTGTTGTGCCAGTACATGTAGTAGAGGGCACACTAACAGTTGTTTGTGGAGTCCACAGGATTTCTGGTAGTTTAGGTTAGTGTCACTGTGATTTCAACAGTGACTGGATTGTGTTTGCAGGTTACAAAGTTGCAGCTCAGTCTTGTTAAAGCTGAGCTTGAGGTGGAGGCTAGATATGTAAGCTGGATGCAGTGTTGGGGAGTAACTAGTTACATGTAATGACATTAATTCAATTACAAAATAAATGTAATTGTAATATATTACAGTTGCCGTGATAAAAAAATGTAAATTAAATTACAGTTACTAATGAAAATGTTGGTAATAGAAAGGGGTTTTCAAGTAGAGATGCTGCACAAAAAGTTGGAACGTTCTAATAAAAGATGCTGGGTGCAGTGCTTTGTCTCTAGGCGGCCCATGCACTCTCTCCTCAATGGGAACAACTGAAAAAAGATGCTGTCGTTCAGAAAAAAAAAAGCTATATGGACAAGACATCTTGAGGAGCGGGAGGAAGAGAATTCAGCTCAGCCATCATTCTCAACCCAGACACCTACTTCTGCACCAGTTTCTCCTCAACAAGTGCCAAGTAATAACTACATGTACGTGGCTGCTAATTCTGCACTTTCCCTGTCAGCAACAGCATGTAACTTAGCACTTGATTCTCCAACAAAGACATCCCAAGAAGTGACTGACTGAACTTGGACTATAATGAAATAATTTCAGTGTTCGACACCAAGCCCCGTCATCTCCTGCTGTAATCAGACAAGCAAACAGAAAAGCTAATTTACAATTTCGGACTTTAGTAGCCCATTGCCTATTTCAATGTTATTGTTTATAGTTTTTGTTGGGTGTACAATTAGATGTGATGTTATGCTTATGTTGCTGCGTCTGCTGTGTGTGTGAGCATGTTGGTGCTAGTGTACCTCTATCCATACGTTTGATTAATGATGCTGTTGCGTCTGTCAGTTGTGTGTGTGTGTGTGTGAATATATGGCCGTCGTGCCAGGCTATGTGATGCTGTTTATGTTTGTCTTGGTATCTGTAACATTACCTCTGATGATGTGTAAGGCTTATATGATTAGACTGTGGTGCATTCAGGCAAATATAGTTGTAATGGCCTTTTGTGGTTAACATATGCATTTCAGAACCTATTAAGTATGCTAAATACGCTACTGGCTTACAAGGAGCTGTCTCTGTGTCTAGACAGGCTCCATTCATTTGGCAGTATGTACTCAAATTAGCTTTATTGACCAGTTTAAAACATCTGTTAGAAAAGTAATTAAAAAGTAATCAAATGTAATAAGTGATTTGATTTGATGACATTATTAAAATAGTTACATTACTTTTTTTACATTTTTAACAGGGTAACTACTAATCTGCAACCTTTTAAAAGGTTCCCAACCAAAGTAACCTTCCTAACACTGGCTGGACTTCAGCTAGACAAGCTAGAACTTCAACCTGACTGTCAGAAAATGGAGAATTTAGTGTTGTTTGAGTAGCAGTGGAAGAAGTTTTCGAGGAGAGATGACACAGCAAATCAGTGTCATGGGAAGGAAAAATAGGATGCGCCACAGGACAGAAGCCAGGGAAACCTCACGGGGGATACAGTCAAGAGAGGCACACGTTCCATAATACCCAACTTTATTTGAATATTCAGGTTATGGTGGTTGACAGTGTCAAATGCAGCAGAGCCGTATCGGAGCATGGGCAGCTCCTGTGAAGAGAAGTGCTGCACTGACAGCAGTGATTGTAGTGTCATGATAGTGTGAAGCCACATGGATTGTTGGGATATCACATCCAAGGGTTTTGGAAGGAATGAGACACCAAACTCTATTACTTGACATCAGGTTGCCTGTGGGTCAGTTATTTACGAGGGCTGTTGTCCCGCTGATATCTATGGGGAAGCTGATTTTTTAAAGTGAATGTCATTCTCCAAAACTGTCTGACAGAAATAAATTGTTTCAGGATTCAGTTCAGTGATTTACTTCACCACTACCCTCCACCACCCTGTGAACTCTGTCATAAAGACAACAATGAAGTTTGAGAATTCATGAGTTTGCTGTAATTGTGATTATTTAAGCCTAGTGTGGACAGTTGCCAGCTGGCACTAAAGTCATTAAAAAGGCAGACAGAAAACGGCTCTTTTGTGGTGCAGTGTTAAAATTGCAAATTTCAGTTCAGTTATTTTAGTGAACTAATATGCTGTCAAGTTTTATTCAAATGAATCATTGGTTTGTCAATAAGTCCATTACCACTAGAGCAATTTACATGTACATCGAAAAATGTCAGTAACAAATTGTTGGCGGTAACTAGGACAGTGAATTTCAATTAAAAGTCAAAGCTGCATCTTTGTCTGATTGGAGGAATTTTTTTTTTTTTTGCTTAGTTGTTAGTGATGGAGGCCAGCACAGTCAACTTCCTGTAAAGGTTTTTGAAACACTAAGAGCCAAATCGACCAAGGCTTTTGTCATGTGATGCACTCTGTTCCAAACACATGCATACAGTTTGCATGTCATTTGTGAAAGTGTCTGCAATTTGCACCAGGGGATGATTATGTATTCTGCTGGATTTACTAGCATCACGCAATTTGCAACTGTCTGTTTTAACTGGGAAAATTATTAGCCTCTTAAGACTAGGCGTGCCACAAGGAAGGTTGCAGTGGAGAAAAGAAACATGCATTAAATATAGGCTTATATATAACTAAAAAGCAATCATTAGAAACAGAAATTAAGCAACTAGGATATTGTTAATGAGCACAATATCTGATTACTGTAACAAATAGGGGATGTTGGTTTGTGTTCATCAAACTTGAATTTGAATCAATCAATGAACTGTAAAATCATTTCAGACGGCAACTAAACATTTCTTTTTATTAAGACATTTAGGCCCAAGTGGTTTCATTTACCTCACTGTCAGCATCTGTATTCACACATTGTCCACCTCCATCTGTTCTGCTCATTATTAGAGATATATTCTAATAATGATAATATCATATTTGTATGTGTCTTGTTGGAGGACGGGACAGACAGGTGGAGGACCCAGATGCAGACAAAGGGCAGCACAGGTTGGACAAAAAAAGGCTTTAATAAATTAATAATGAAGTTCAAAAACAGGCTTACATGTCCAAAAGCTGGCAGGTCAAAAAACAGATGGAACAGAGCAGATAACAGACAGGATCAGAATACAAAATGACTGAATACAATTGTCCATAGGAGCAACATCGAGGACCCCCTTGAAACGAGACGATGAATCTCAAGGGGTTTATTCTTTGATTAAATTTTGGAAAATAAACATTATAACAAAGACAGACTGGCAGGGAATGAATGACTGAGACTGGTAGATGTACTGAGGGGCTGATGAGGGAATGGGGAACAGGTGAGTAGGGAGGAGGATCAGGAAGGAACCGGCTGGGGGAAACACTGTGAGCAGAGCAGGGCTAACGAGGCTTGATGCAGAGCAGGTGTGAAGGGAAAAGCAGGCTGGGAAAAGAGCACAAGAACACAGGAGGGAAACGCAGAGCAAACAGACTACAAAAACCCAGAGAACACAATAAAACCAGACAGGACTGTGACAGCACCATGACAGTATGAGTGATAAGCTAACAGTTAAGGATCCTTAAATTCCTTTCAATTTTCAGTAAACAGTGTTATAAAAGCAGTATCCTTTTCCAAGAGAAGTGACTTTCAGAGGTCATCTTGTCTGTGGTCTCTGGTGTTCCTGTCAACTTGGCTGGACCAACTCATTTTATTTGTCTTTAGGTAATTGAAAGATTTCAAAGATAATCCCAAACACCAAACCACTGTGGGAAAAACGATTCACCTTTTCAGTAGTTTTCACTTGCTCGCTCCCTCTCTCTCTTCGATCAATCGGTCAGTTAACGAATAGCCTGTATCAATTATTTAGATAAAGCTTTCACCAAAAAAGAACATGCATTTTTTATTAGAAGTATAATGCCATACACTAATTATTGGCAATATTATTGTCAATAATTGGATTACTGTACACGTGGCCATTCATATGCTTCTGTTTCTCTTGTCATATGAATTCACCAATATTGAATGGTGATTTGATTCACTGTCAATACTTACAACTCTATGTAAAGTGTGAGTAAAACCCTGCTAGCCTAGCACCATTCTGCATGAGGTTGTGCTTTTGTCTGTTTTAACCTCAAGCTGTTGTGTAGATCTAATCCTTATTTTCCATATATAGTGAACAACTAAATAAGTGCAGATTCTATAGAGTCCCCTGATGCATTTGTGTTAATGAAATACAGTGCAGTTCTTTTTTCCTAATGCAAAGAGGATTTGTGGGACTTGTGTGAAATTTTGCAGGTAAGGTTTAAAGCTTTATATTTAAATTCTCTGAGTAATATATATATATATATATATATATATTATATATAAGAAGTATAAGTTTTTAGATACTGCAAACAGTGGTGAAGTTTGAAGTCTCACACCTGACTGAGCAATCTGAATGTGTCACTTGAAGACTGCTGCGCTTTAGCGATAGCCGACTTATTTCTATAAGTGCTGATTTGCCAGAGTTGACAGGTGTGATCGTACGGACTGAATACTTGCTGCAGAGAATGAAAACATATTCATTCATTAAATCTCAGTGGATTGCTTCTCTTGAGCTTTATATATGCAGTGGCCTTTTTCCTGAGTTACCAACTGACAATCACTGGTTACCACCTATCTATGAGAGCATGGCTATGTGTCAGGTAACTGACATTTGAATGGCCTCCTCACTCACTGTGTGGTGTTGAGGTGTCAACACCTTTGTCTGGCCCTGACAGAAAGTCAGCTGTGATGGATATGACATTGCAGCTCCTTGACATTATTGCTCCCATTGAGAGGTCCGTAGGAGTCCACACTTACAGGATACAGGATGTCTCCGTCCCTCTGTTTCACACCCATGCATATGCGCACACACACGCACACACACACAGTGAGCATAAAGGCATGAAGCCAAATGGCATAATCCTTCAATGATCCATCAAGTGTTTGAGCAGCCATTGTGTCCTGACCATTAACTGGGCGAGGAGAGCATCTTTGAGATGGTAATGTTGCTGCTCTCATTTAGCACATAGCCAAGACAAAATGCCAACTGCTAATCAGCCATGTGTGTTAGAGAGAGACAGAGAGAAAGAGAGATATATGGAGAGAGAGAGTGGAGAGATAGAGAGAAAGAGGACCATCAAGGCTTTTCAGAAATTCACATAGACAATCTCCCTCATTATTTGTGTGGATAACCTATTACAATCTAGCCCCAGCCAGTAATTGGGTTTTTGTTGGGAATCCTATGGAATGCAGTGCATGCTTAGTATTTATGTAAACCGTTTTTACGAGGAATGAACAATACCAGCCGTAGACAAGAAGTGGAGCACAATTAGTGAGTAACTGGTGACAGAAAATGTAGCAACTTCCAGCCAAAGGTGCAATACATGTACAAAGAAAGATGGATTACTTTTATACCATGGCACAAACTCAACATATTTTTTTTAATTTCCTTATCGTATTGGTCACTAGTTCTAGTTTAGAGGATGGATTTTCATGATTTATGATAATTTGGTGCCAAACTGGGATGGGGAGAACAATCTTACAGCTTTGCATTAGTATCTTACTGTATCACTTTAGTGAAAATAAATGCTTCATTTACAGTTAAGCTTAAGCTGACATTTGCTCTTTATGACTTTACTAAGTCAATATAGCAGTGATGATACAGACAGTACAATACATGAGACTTAGAGCACATGTTTTAATTGTATCATTGTGACTTATTTATTGGAAATGTGTTCAAGACTCTTTTGATTCATCCTTGTATGTCTATTCATATTAGGGGTGCAATGGATCACAAAACTCACGGTTCAGATCGTATCACGGGTTTGAGTCATGGATCGGATTATTTTTCGGATCAGCAAAAAAAAAAAAGAGGGAGACAAAACTTTGTATTCCATATATTCTGTAAAATACTTATAGCAAGGAACTTTTGCCCACGGTCTTAACTGAAAACAACATTCAAGATGTCCAATGTTTAAATAAAATCTTAAAATATATAAAATATTCAAAGCTCAATTGTTAAATTAAATTGCAATATGAAGCATGATACCTTCTTTCTCTAAACATGGTAGTGAATGAAACAGCCTGTGTCCACATCATCAAAACTTCATAACTTACAATCATGAACACACGTCTTATCCTACAACTTGTTGAACGAGCCACCAAACAAACATTAACTGGGGGAAAGTGCGCCACTAACGTCAGTTAGCAGCTACGTAGTTAATTAGCTGCTCAGCTGTAGCACATTAAACAGCATGTAAACATACCTGCAGTCACTACGGATCCGTTAAATGCTGGTTTGGTCGTTGCTCTTCAAAATCCCTGTTAGCGACATGCTGTTTGTCTATGACTTGTACTTACAGCAGTTTGTTTACTTTATTTTAAATAAGATATTAAATTTTGCAATTAATCCGCGGTTCACATGCATTCCGAACCGTGGGGGGCGATCCGTACAGATCATGGATCAACTATGATCCGTTGCACCCCTAATTCATATTTAAGTTTTTTGAGGTTTTTTGCTTCCCTTGTGATAAGGATATCTTGACACACATGAAGGTGATTATGATGTCACTGGTCATTTTCATATATATATATATATATATATATATATATATATATATATATATGAATGTGTGTGTGTGTGTGTGTATGTGTATCCCTCATTTCCTTCCTGTAGGTATTTGCCTGAAGAAGACCTGTAGTTGGTCAAAACATTGCAAAATTAAATTAAAGGGAGCTATGAAACACTCTGTTAAAATATATAAGCCACCCCTTTAGTTATACTAGGAGGTTTCCACCTCTCTGATACTTTTTTGTATAATAAAGTCATTTTCTGTAATATCCAAGTATTTTCTACTACAAATCGTCTACATCTAATGTTGCTGGACCTCCTGATTTACAACTTAAATTCTTCCTACACAAGAACAAAAGTTGCCAGAATACATTTGTGAAACTGAATGCAATACCTGTACTCAGTGTATTCAGGAATCGGCCTATTTGAAGGAAAAAAGAAGTCTCTAAAACACACAGCAACACATGCATGCCCACACAAATGTGCAGCATGGTGCATTGGGATGTTTGGGCGCATCGTGTGGTGCACTGTGATGTTGGGGGCGGACATTTAACAGATGGCGCCAGCTACCTCCCAGGATAGTAATGTTCAATTATCTGTGTCCAATTTACACCTTTGTAATGGGCGAGAAAGACAGGGAGAGAGGACAGTCGGAGAGAGTTGGTATAAATGAAAGCTAGGATGGACAGGAAACATGGTAGGGGGTGCAACAGTGACAGGAATATGGAGTTGTTGTTTTTTTAAAATAATAATAGGCTGGATTGTGCACATTCTCCTCTGGAGGCTGTATCACAGTGCTGCTGTGCCCCCCTCCCCACTATCCTTACACAGCTCCCCTGGGTGTCTGTGGATAGCTATAATAGGACCATGTTGAGGTCAACTTTAATTTGAGGGGGGAAAAAAGCAAACAAGTCACTGTTTTATTTATTTATTTAGTTCAATTGTAACACTTGGAAGGAATTAGTTCCAGTCCAATTTGTTCAAAATGACCCAGATGAGTTCAAATTTGTCTTTGGTAATTGAACACAGTTTTCCTTTTGTTCTTCTGTAAATATAAGCTGAGGCATGAAATGAAATTTATTCATGTTTCCCAGCCTTGGGTGAAAGGTATGGGTGAAGCAAGGTGTGTCAGAGCCTGGAAATAATATTTTTAATTTGATCAACAAAAATACTTTATTCTGCCTCAAAATACACTGAATATTAAGAACCTTGTTACACTGATGATATCTGTAATTAAGATCTGTTTCATATTTTCATTCAGTACTTGCTGTTTAATCACTTCTATAAATTTGTGTCAGTGAAAACATGTTTTCTACCATCTGTACTTTTTTATCAAACCGCTTTTAATAAATGAAATAAGTGAAACAAGGTGCTCATCAGATCTGTCTGCATACAGAGAGTTATATATCTAATCTAAACGGTCAGAACTTTTTGATTTCAAATACATTTAAACTTTAATACATTTTAAACGTGTGTATGTCTGATTGAGTGGCTGGTTAAAAAGCTTTTAATACACCTAAACAAATGCAACATTTAACCAGGCAGGTCACTCAGAAACAAATTCTTATTACAAGGACGACCTGGCAGGACTCTTGCCAGGCTAGCCTGGCAGGAGGCAAGCACACCCACACGATCACACCAAACAAAAACACAAAAAGGACAAAACAGATGGACTAGCATTATAGGGGAGAGGGAAAAAAAACATTACAAAGCACTGAGTAACATCAGTAATGTAATTAAATGGATATGTAAAAGCAAGAGAATGAACAAATCTGCAGAAAAGTATGCTTTACAAACATAAGCATTTAGTTATGTGAGAGAAGCAGTTGCAGCTCACAGTTTTGAATGTATCTTAATGTACACTAAGCATTGTGCTTGTATGGAAATGATTTTGGCATGCTAAGAAAAAAGTTTATTCAGGAGGTAGTTTAGGTCTGTAAATTGTAAAAGCAAAGAAGCACTTTGAAACAGCGCTTATAGTCAGGCATTGATCTGTACATCGCTACTCCACCTACTCCAGCTGGAGTAGAAGTAAACAGCCACCTTTTAGGCTCACAGCTGCTCTCCCATACATTAGCTGAATCACCAGTGAATATAATTGCTGCAAGTAGCAGATTTCCCTAAAGAATAACACTTTTATAATGGAATAGGAGTATGAAATGAGATGTACGTGCTGATCTATGTAATGTACTGTAGCCTGCATATTTACCAATGTGTACCGCACAAGGCTAGATTGATGGGTGGGTGAAAAATAACCTCTATTGAGTCATAATGTACATAGAGAAGGTAGAGAGGCAGAAGAGAAGACTTTAAACAACATGGAATGAAGAAAAGCGAGATGAAGAAAAGATTATTTGAAAGGCTCCTTGAAGTTATTATTCAGGATTTGTGTGTACCAGAGAAGCTGTGAAACAAGAGCAAGAGACGTCAGAGCAAAGGATCCATGCAGGAGGCCTGGCTGACCTGGTTAGCTGGAGCTGGTTTGATTCCCATGGGAAACCTGCATGTTGTAGCACTGCTCACTTCACTACAGTAGCTTCATTAGAAACTCCACCACAATGCTCGTTCTCTCTTTTGTGTGTTTGTATATTTTGTGCATTTGTTTTTTTTATCCACATCACCCACACACACACTTGCTTGAGTTTTTCTTCTATGAAACACTGGTATGAATAATGGAAGCTAGTGAAGTGGAATGAATGCTTTAACACACAGACAGACAACAAAAACAAGCAAGGTGCAAGCCATTTTCTTCTACCACTGTTCTCCTCTCCCTTTTTCTTTCCTCCTCCACTCCTCTCCTTGCTCTCATCTTCTCATCTGGCCCACCCAGGGATAGAACAGCAGAATGGTGTATTGTTGATTGTTTTTGGAAAAAAAAAAAAAAGCCATTAAAGTAGAAAGCTTCGGATGTGGGGATGAAACGGGGGGAATGCAAGACAAAAGAGAGAATGCTATAGCCATGGACTTGAAAGGAGGATGAATCCACATGTGTCTTAGAGCCTTTTCTTCTTCCCTTTATCCTTTATAGCTGCAGTCTCCACTGAACTGCTGCCCACTGAGGCAGGCTGCAGTCCTGATGCCCTAGAGATTGCCTATGGCCATTATTACGAAAGACCCTGTGCACTGCACCACTCTACACACACACACACACACACACACTTCTGCATGTAAACCTGCAAGAATGTACACAGCAGTGTTCAAAGTAACATTTTTTCCCCACCGGCCCACTTGGCCAGTAGATCAGAGGTTTGCTGGCCCCTTGTATATTTTCACTGGCCCAGCAGCCTAAAATGAAAATAAGTGTTTGTTTGTTTTTTCTGTGATTTTGGTGATTTATTATACATAATATGTATAATAAAACAGTGAAGTTCCCTTTAGATTTGGTTGTTTTCCTTTAGTTATTGATATGTAATGTTGATATATTACACACATATGCAAAATATAAAATTAGGCACATATTGGATCAGTAAATGAATGGTGTATAAATGTAGGTTTGTGTGAAGCCAGATAGTATGGAATACAGAGAGAAGAGAAGAGAATTTATGATAATAACATTTCAGCGAGTATGGATGACCTTGATAATAAACTAAATTAAACAAATTAACATGAACAACATCAACAGTAACAATTATATATACACTCAGAGATCTGCAGAAAAACACTAACAGTGAACAGTGAGAGAAAGAACGTAATGGCATTTGTCTGTGTTTACTCTGGGTTAAACCTTAGGTTAGTTACTTTAGTTTTAAACCTATATTAACCGCAGTTAAACAAATAGAAACAGAGCAGCAGCTGTAATCTCTGCACATTAGGAGATATTTCTGCAGTAGATGTTGGCAAAGCTGGTAGATGAAGGCTAAACCTCAATAATGTCCTAAAAAAACACTCCTGGTGATTAGCAGCAAGCATTTTTTTGGTTTTAACCTAACTGTATATGTTGTTGGTTATAAACCTTGGTGATTAACACTTAAACAGAAAGCTGTGTGTCTCCTGCCGAGGCTGCTGCTGTCAAAGTCACACAGAAGACATGCACATAACTACGCAGTGAGGATGTTAACAAAACATATCACACTTGCTGATTTCCACCCAGGAGTATTGTTGCAGAAGTAGAAAAGCCCTTCTTTTTTTTCATAGCCTCGTAAGTTTCTTTCACATTTTTTGCATTTTTTTTTGAGTACTGGTGTCACACCGTATTTGGTGACCCTTCAGATTCACCGGGAAAGAGGCTAGCAAGCTAAGAGCGCAGCCTTCTCCGTATGTATTTCAGCGAATCACGATGCATTTCATCGCTCATGTCTTGAAAACGATGACATCTCCTAAAACGTGTTCACATTGCAGGCTCAGATTGCCTCGCATAAACTTTCCCTGCATAAACTTTTACTGGCCCTGGGCCATCAGGCCATGGGTAATGTCGAACCCCGCACAGCCTTCTAAACAAATGCTTAACACACAAACATACTCATATATACACACACAGGCACATACATGCAACATTCATTAGGGGTGCTCGGCCCCGCAGGCCCAAAGCTTTCAGTCCCTCCTGTCGGAAGTCTATTCTCTTCTCGACCTGCTGGAAAGCCACATAAACACAATGCCCTAAATAGAATGGAATATAAAGGTGATGGTTTGAAAATATGAGGTAACAGTCTGGTGATGACTGAAGCAGTAACAATCACAGGGAGCTTGCGCTGTTTGATGCCAAATGGTCCCTTGAGGGCGAGGCTCACCGGTCAGCTCCCTACAGAGTCACAGTGAACACTTTGCCAATTTACCATCATTCTAGCCTTTGTAATGCAACACAGCACAAACATGCCTTTGTTCACTGACCTTTGAATAATTCAGCTGGAGCAAAATGCTATGACACATTTTTGATCAAAGTGTCACTATCAAGGGGAGGAGGCATTTTCCAGACGCTATGTGTTCCTCTCCACTGAGGATAAAAGCTTCTCTCCTCAACACGATCTCTGACTAACAGTAAGGATAGAGCCACAGAATACAGTAGAAAATCCCTCAGAAATATATGACAATCCATATGTTTGAGTTAAAGAGAGCGCCTGATGCTGAATAAAGCATTACTCTCACATAACTCCTTATCCTGTACGGATTTGACCTCTGCACAGGGTAAAAAATGAAGCCTGTATTATCCGGAAGTTTTCCTTGGAAATCTCCTGTCCCTTCATCCTGTGACGAATGGCTGGAGATTACAGGTTGGTGACCAGGCATACGCATCCACTTCAAAGCTTTGTCTGGAGGAAGCCATTTGTTACCCCCAGGGCATCTATCACAATATAACTTCACCTTCTAAACTATTCATTTGAAGAAGCAGTGGAAACAAAACCATCTGCTGAGTTATGGGCTGTATCTGGACTGTCCATCATCCAACAGCAGTACCTGTTTGACATTGTGTGTGTGTGTGTGTGTGTGCGTACGTGTGTGCATGTGTATGCATTTGTGTGTGTCCATCATCCTATAGCAATTCCTGTTTGACTTTTCTTGTTGGGGAGATTCATGATTTCGATATCCCTCGGGTGTTTTGTGGAAATTGAAATGTGCTGCTCGAGCCCAGGGGGAATTTCTTTAAGGCTTTAAATGGCAAAATTTTATAGGCAGTGTGAGTGCGTGCGGGTGTATCGGCGTGCATGTGCCCATATTTGTTTTTTTGCGGTCAAAGGGCAGTTTTTATGAGACGACCGTAGTCAAACCCACAGTTGTCTTTTATCTTCTCCCCTGGTCTGATCCTCGTTCCTCTTTGCCTCTCTCTTTTACACCATCCACTGCACTATGATGAATAAAAATGTTGCATGCAGTGTTACCCACAGTAACATGATAAGAGCATTCAAGATTTCTGTGATAGGGCGCTGCCATAGTTACAGTTCAGAGGGTTTCTTGAAGGATTAATGAGATGTGTTTGGTGCTTCTGTTTTGTCAGTTTTTAGACAAGAACATGCTCATCAAGAATGCATCATGTGCCAAATTGAAAAGTAAAATAATAAACATTAGCTGATCAGTTTGGATTCTTATGCAAAAATGAGTCCCGAGGGTCATAATTCTTGTTTTTTTAAAATTTATTCTGTGTAGGAGGGGTTTGGTTTTCAGGCTTGTAACAGAGACAAAGAGACAAAGATGTGGTTCTGTGTTTTTCCTACCTAATAAACACGACTGCTACTGCAGATATACCTGCCAGCAGACAGTGGTGGCTGCCATAGGTTTACAACCCTAAACAGCCATCAAGCAGCTTACTATGAGCTTAAATATGCCAACATGATAGAATATGTTAACCTTTCTGGAAAACAGAACTACACAGAACATAATTACAAACATCAGATTGTTACTTTTAGTCACAAGGATAATTGCTCCATAAACAATTTATATGTGTTAATATGTAGAGTGGGCAGCTTGGCTGATGGCTGCAAATTGTGGTTATAAATAAAGTCAAAAAGCCAGTGAGTCAGATGCCCTTTGTATCTTTTTGTACACTATATTTAAATCTTACAAAAGGCTGGATGCCACATCACAGAGACATACTTGCAGTCCTCTACATAAAAGTTTGTCTTTTAAGACAATTCACATGTCAGTGTAAAAGGAGAAATTTTAAATCATGTATCCTTTAGCGAGTAATTATAAAGGCACAGCAGTAATAATCTTAAATTATCACAATTATTACTGACATGGTCCACAAAATACAGCTTGTGCTTTTTGTTGTGCATCAAAGCCTACAGGTTTAAAAGCTGCTTTTTTGGGGTTAGATATTTTTGCTATGTGGGATGTCAAATCTTTGATATTTAATATCACAGAACTGGAGCTCCATCCAGATAAAAACCTGAAAATTCCAAGCTCACCATTTGTTGAGCAGAATCCCAGTTAATTAAAATGATATATGGAACCACACTAACCGTGGGGATAAGATCAGTTACTGTACTGGATTCTGTGCAGTACACAATGCAACGTGTCACTCGTGTCTGATGTGATCTGCCTGGTGCGTGGGAGGGTGTGATATATGGCAGTGTGGGTGTTCATTCTCTGAATACAACCTTTAAGGTACGCCAATACAGTTGAGAGAATTACACATTTTGTTAAGTACAGTACATTGTGCACACTGGATGCATGTGAATCTCCAATATGTACTGGGTGGATTATACATATTGTGTTTTTTTGTGTTGTGGCGCATGCTGTGACCTTTCTTATAGAACAGCTGTGAAGTCAAGTGACAGAGGAGCTGTTAACTAAAATGTCCTGACATTAAAACCACCATGCCACTGTCACCAAGCTCTCTTCCTAATTTACTAACTGCGGATTCTGCTAAGAGCATTACATTCACTTTTTTACATCACAAGTAAGAACTATATTACACTTAAAAAACTCAACTTTGGAACCAAAACCAAGACTAACTTAAGATTTAAAGGTGATATTATTTTTATTATAGTTTTTTATTAACACACACATTTTAGGTGTTTTACTTTCTTTGCCTAAACCTGCTGTAAATTTGTATCAGTTCACTAATGAATCAATAACATCAGTCAACCCATGCTACAGAAAATACTTGTTTTTTTTTCTGTGGCGTGGGTTGACCAGTTGTCTGGCAGATATCCATGTACAATCTGTATCACAATTGCAACATAGTTGAGGCCAACAGTTTAATCACCATCCTAAATTAATACTCATGTTTGGTTAGCATATGCTAGACAGCAAATTACCATAGCAACAGTGAGTCAGGAAAATGGATGCATTTTTGTAGCTCTGTTCAAATACTGATTTTGTTAAGAAAAAAGAGGTTTAACCAAAATGCATAACAAATTTCATATCTTTGTTGTTTTCTTTGGTAAATGGATACACGTGATAATGAAGGCAAGGGTGTAGAAAAGCAGCCTGTTCAAAATATACTGGACACATCATCTGTTATCACTGACTGCACATGGTAAACAAACTCAGTGTGAAATATTTTCCATCACTTTGTGCTTCAGAAACAGTGAAGTATCAGAAAATCATTATCACTCAGACGCATACAGTAGAGAAGAGAATAAATACCACCATACTGTCGTAATTACTAATGTCCTGGTTTCTAAAATAGGGTCTTTATTCAAAGAAACATAGGATAATAGAAAACATAATACTGCAAAATTAAGGAAAGGAAAGGCAACAGAGCAAAGAAAATAAGTAAAAAAAGATGATAAGGAGAAAAATGATTAGCGATTGTATGTGTAACTTCCTTCATGCCTCACAGTGTTGTGTAACATGGTATATGGTGTTGCACTGACTTCAGTATAACCATGTTATACTCAGGGGGAGTTATTGATTGCTAGAGGGTGCAGAGCAGACAGGCTAGTAAGGAAATGTTGTACAAATTCAGTGTATTTAGTATCTGACTTCATGTTCTTTCTGCCCATTCATCTGTCTGTTGATGCATTCGTTATTTATTTATGTGTTTATGTCACATATTTGTTAATTTGTCTGTGTATAAATGCTTGTTCACTAGCTGAAGCCAGGGAGATGGTAAAAGCTACCAGATGGTTTGCTTAGGTGAATGCAGAAGTGTATGACCTTACACCAACATTGTGCTGCTCCATTCAACTTGTAGTCACACTTCCCTCAACTCCACACCCATTTTTGATGCAAGAATGTCACAAAAGACACATAACACACTCGTAAATAAGCTGTCATTTTGCTGAGTCAGCCTCACTGGGCTTGATCTACACCAGCATGAAAACAGGGCCCAAAGTGGTGGCAATCATCAGGTGTGGCGCCCTTATGTGTTCACTGTGTGTTTAGCTGGAGGCCATTGGCAGTCAGCAATAAACTGTGGATCCCCTGAGTCATGATCTTTGCGTATTGCCTCCAGACAATGCCCACATAGTCACCACAACAAAACACAGCTGTTACAAAGAGGAAAAAATTATATTGCATTGTATAAAATTCCCACACCCTCACTCTATAGTCTCATGATTCCATTAAATATGATCAATTATTGACCTCAGTCAGAATAAAGCAACTGCTCAGAGTCCCTACAACATTTAATCTAATCTTTAATAATTTTATCTAACAATACTGGCATGTTGTGTTTGACAAAGTGCCTTTTTTAATCTATCTATCTATCTATCTATCTATCTATCTATCTATCTATCTATCTATCTATCTATCTATCTATCTATCTATATATATATATATATATATATATATATATATATAACCTAAAGTGTATTATACATACAAGAGTTGATCACTGTTCTGCTGAACAGAAAATTAGAAGAGGCTCTATGGACCAGATTGCCTGGTGCCATTCTCACATGGTCTGGTGATGGTGATTCACCAGATCTGCTTATTTCCAGCATGAAAGCAAAAAATCTGGAAGACGTATTCTCTGACACCACAAACACTGTCCTAGACCATCTTTAGTAAGGATTAAACAAATGTTATGAAGTGTGTGTGTATGTTTCATCAACATGTGTGCCTCTGTACATGTTTTATGGGTGTTCAGCTTATGAGCAGATGATTCTGCATTGGACAGGGTATGTATGCATAATTGTATTAAGGAGTGGAAATCAAATATGCTAGATTAAATGACAAAACAAACAGATGTGTGTCTCCCTGTAATGGGAGAAAACAAGGACGTGGTAGACAGATCTAATAAAGCAGGCAGTATGGTGGCAATAAGCTGAGTTAAGTAAGCTTGATTCCATCTATTAACACTGTTTACCATCTCCTTTATTACCCTGAGATGAATTGCAGCCCTTAGCAAAAGCTGTGCTAAATCAAATAAGATTTAAATACATTTGCTGCTAAATCAAATAAGATTTAAATACATTTGCTTGTATTCATTCAGAGCTATTTTTATGTTGATGATCCTCTTGTAATCAAAATAGTCAACAGTGTATGTCTCGCTCTGAATATGTGTCACAATGTATATTTTCCAGTGTTTTTATCCCAGTGTGTATATGCGTGGATTGATGGCTCCGTGTACAGCCAAGTCATGAGGTGACAAAGAGTGTGTTAAGGTTTTACAGCAATCTGCTCACCGGTGGAATATTGGTTGGATTCCAAGGGCCTGGAGTACATCAAACATACGGCAAAACAGCTGCTGCTGTACGAAAGATAAGCTAAACTCTCCATCATGCCATGTGACAGCTCAGAGAGCCACACTGCACACATCGATCTCCATAGGCTTTTCACTGCATGTCAGACTCTGAATATATCTGCCACTGTGAAAAAGGTAGCCCGAGGGGGGGAAGGAAAATCAGAAGTAGAGAGAAAGACGCGGGTAAGGAAAGGGTTAATAAGGCGGTAGAGTGAATACGAAAAGGCAGGTGAGACAAACTCCTGAATGAGCATAAGTTGAAGGGAGACGTAAAATAGGAAAACAGGAAGGATCTGGCAATTGATCACATGTCCTCCCAGGAGACCTATACCCTAAGGAAATACTATGATCACTGCCATGTGTGTGTGTGTCACAGTAGGTGGCGGCTGTATGAACTATCGCACAGTTTATTTATGACGGCTTCCCGCTGATGGTTACAGAGACAGAGAGCAACCTGCTTACAACTCAGAGCTGTTATGTTCCAACACCACAACAGTCACTCACTTTTCATGCTCTTAGAGTACACACAGTGTGTGTGTTTTACTTAGACCAGTAGCTTCAAACCTGGTTTAGGTAAATAATTGGAAAAAGTGCATGCATGTCCATATCACAATTATCCCTCTACATAAAATTGAAAAAAGAAAAAGAAAAACTCTTTTTGTTTTGTAGCATATTCATCACCAGGTACCTCCGATGATCAATTTTGCAATTTTGTACTGTTTATAATAAGTGTCTTTAGCTGAGAGTGTATTCAATGCAGATTTGGATGATTATCTACTTGTAAGACAGATGAAACCTCATTCATATCACATATTTTAAAGTCAAGACACTAAGAGGGATATTTACTAAGAATTTGTGCCCCATTTTAAGCACTTAAACAGCCAAATGTGCTTCTTTTTATTCGTCTGAAAGACCGTAGTGAAGTTTATGCAGGTAAAATTGGCAGAAAAGTGGCTTCATTGAAAATTGCATGTTTGGTCTCATGCAAAACATGTTGCATGTTGTATTCTTGTTTGGAGGTGCAAAATATAGGAAGAGCGAATGTAAATTTATACAAACAAGCCTGCATTAGAAATTTAAAGTTGATAAAGTTGTTGATAAAGAAAGAACAGTTTACTGTAGTCTAGCGGAGCTCTTGGTTCAGTACCTAAACACAAGAATAAGAGTAGCAATGCAGCAGTCTGCTATTTTTCTCACAATTTAACCTGTTTCCCACAGGTCCCTCCTGCCTGTTTCCATGACTTGTAATGACTCACAGCAGCTTCAGTCCAGTGTGATATGATTGAAGCAGCAAGTAATACATGATTTTGTAATACTTAATGAAGTAGGCCATGATATTTATCATGTGTAAAAATGTATAAAAATTAAACCAAAAAAAAATTCCACTAATTTTCAAAACTCATTCAATCACTGATTTTTTTTTTTTTTTTAAGCTGACAACATCACAATATATAACTAAAATATCTTCATGTATAGCCTTCCTCAAGTGGTATGAATGCACGCTTGCAGATCCAAACGCATCTTCTCTTCAACCAGCAGCATTAACATTTGTAGTCTTGGTAATGATTATTATGAGGAATAATTTGTTTAAAATATCAAACTTCAAGCTTGATGTTGTCTTGAATGCCCTTTTCCAAAAAAACATTACTTTCTCTTCACAGAATTTTCTTTCTTTTAGAATTTTTAGCACTAACTCTTTAATGGACATGAGACATTGGAAAAAGGGGAATCACAGTGTTGGTTTAAAATGCAGTATAGACAAATTTGATCCCATTCAGATGTCAGATTTTTATATATCTTTTAGTGTATCATATCCACTCAGGAGTATTGAGGGCATGTGAGAGGTGGCCATTGTGTAATCGATTGAGAATACTCTGCTCATGGTATGGTAAAATGGGGGAATGAGAGAGTGAAATGAAAAGTGTTTTATTCAATTTCAGCTTGCCAGGACTTACCGAACTGTTGTGTCGTGTCGGTTGCTTGGTAACTGTAATACTCGGAGATATAAGTGCAGAGAGTGTAGTGAATAAGACTGTAAGACTGCCACCATTTTTTTTTCTTTGCTGCTCGTATTGTCTCCCTCTCTCTCTCTCTCTCTCTCTCTCTATATATATATATATATATATATATATATATATATACATATATATATATATATATATATATATATATATTTGTATATATGACAAACACTATATACAGCCATTGTTACAAATAAGATATAATGTGTTTTTTTCTGTCTTCCGTCTTTTTATTCCTGTGGGTAGTGACTGTGAGAGATCACAGAGCCACAGTTGTGACAGGGAAGTCATACCTTGACAGCAGGGATGAAAGGCAGGAATAGAGCAGGGTCAGACTGCTGGGTGAATATTTCACAGTCATCAGTCTTGTGACATTCGCTGCCCTGTTTCTCTGTTGGCCCCTCTCCCTCTTGACCAGTGACACAGCAGCAAGGTGTGAGGCTGCCTGCATGTGTTCATGTGTAAGAGAGAAATAGTTAAGGTTTGTACTCATAATAATTTGTGTCATATATGATAGATTTCGCCTTCCTCTCTCATTTGCCCCCTGTGGTGTGCCACTAAATGTGCTGTGATGCTGAGAACCAAGAATGTGCAAATTAAGTTTGAAAATTCATGACAAATCACAGGAAATGATCAGTTTATTTTTTTCACTTTCTCACGTCCTCGCTATCTTGCATCTTAGCAGGCTATGATGGCCCTAACAAAACATAATCATATCCATCAGCTACTGAAAATTGGCTATCAGGATTTGATGAGCACTCCGATATAAATAAAACAATATCTATGCAAGAGTTGAAAGAGTTGCTGACTGTCGAGCAGCCGGTTTGTATCTCGAGGGTGTTTTCAGGATTACTTTTCACTCCTTCTCTGACTATGAATTTAAACCTCTTTACAATATGTTGATCAGCAATTACGGAAATTTTGTATATCTGTTGTGTACAGGGAGAGTGATTTATAAATCTGTAATCGAAAAGAAAGCACAACATTTTTTTGTAACTTCCAGACTCTGCACCTGCGGTTAGATTTTCTGTTCTTCCTCTCTCATTCTTTTTTCAGGCGCTGTCTCTTAGAGGTTTTCAGGCTCACTGGAGGCATTCCAATAGATCCATCAATTTGGCAAAGCAGTGTGTGTGAAGCATAAGAGTCATTCCCTCGGGATACACACGCAAAATACACAGACACACACGCACACTAATAGACAATCTATGTTGTTTATTTTGCTCCCCTCTGTGTTTTTACCAGCAGGATGTCTCAGAGGTGATGCTTATGTTGTTGGTTAGGTCCTCTGTGTTGTGGCTCCCTTTGTTTTTTGTACATGGCTATAAGGGCCTATATGGATTTCACCAAGCTGCTTATTGAACCCTCTCATATCATGGCATATTCTCTGCTAGATGACAATCTAGTCTGCGCTTCTCCTAACTGATTACAGTGCTGTCAGTCACAACCTAATATGGTCCTGCACCAGTGTTTGCATGCATGACAAATCATCATTTCCTCTATGTCCACACAAAACAAAAGCCATAAAGGCATCAACTTGATCTTTTACTGTAAAATGTCTGTAATTTCCACTAGACATCAAATGAAGCAAAACCTTCACTAATCAACAGCGTGATATCTACAGTATGTCCATTTCCTTATGGGTCTCGCGAGCTCATTAGAAAACAGCAAGCTTCCTTGCATGATCCAGATGATGTGACACGACTAATTAAAAGGTGCCACACTGTAAGGTCTCAATTTGCTGATGAGCTAAATCAGGACACTCTCTTTCAGGGTTGAACGATCGGGGGGTTTCAGCACTCAGCTGCAGCACTCGTGATTGACATCCAAGATAAAGACGATGTTGTTTCTGCACATAAGCGACAGATAGAGGCGCGCTGTTCTTCCCACAGTTATCTAATCATTTGCTCTGTCTTCTTTCTTTGTCCTTTTTTCTTCTCTCTGTTTTCTGGCGTCTGCCTCTCTTGCTGTCCATCCAACCCCTCTTCTCTACTTGGGGACTCCAGTGATGGCTTCAAAAGGCAAAGGTCGAGGTGAGTGGTGGCTGTGTCTTCCTGCCGTACCGCTAACTTAGCCTCACTAAACTAACATCAAAAAGTGAAATCAAATCTATATTTTTTTTTTTATTTTAAAACATAATTGATTGATGTTTTAGGTTATTTCCTATATTGTACTCTTGTGCTTGCTTTTTTGTTGTGGTGTGCTCAATTCCTGAGCAGTTATATTATTGTAATATTTTGATGTAAGGCAGTATTTAAAGGGCAATTTTGGTATTTTATATTAAGCTCTTATATAGGCTGTTTTGTATAACGGGAATTTTGTGTGTTGTAGCAAAGACACTAAACTACACTACATATAGTTTATTTATGACTACCCAAAGAAAACATGACTGTGACAAAATGGTTTGCTTGGGATCAGAATGTGTTTTCTTGTTTTAAAATAGCACTTCTACAACATAATACGCATTTTAGTGTCAATATTTATAGATGTTTTTTCTATTATATTTGCTCCTGAATTATTCAACCTCATAAACTCTGAAGGAGATACTCCAAGGTCATAAGATTAATAAGGGAGTATTTCACTGTGTGATACTGCCCTTTACCATTTCCATAAAATTGGAAAGGTGGCAGTAAATTACAGTGATCAAAAACTTCTCCATCATTCTCTGCATCTGTTAGATGGCAGTGAGAAAGGATTATAGATCAGAGTGAGTCAGAGTGTCGAGAAAGAGGCAGAGTGTTTATGTGAGAGGAGATAAGCTGATTTCATTCAGCTGTGTGCTTCAGTAAATATCGCCTCTCAAGACTAAGAATTTAGTCAACCACAACTATAACTATAATCTCCTCCTGTAAAGTAACCATCTTTGGCTAATGATCATACAATCAGAGGTCTTGAATATAGGCAATTTCAGAGCAAAGAGATGGTAATAAGCCCAATGACAGGACAGGCATCAATACGGGGAAACATACCAAGCAGACCAGGCTATACAAATAGAATCGACTTTTTTTTTTTTTTTTGAGTAATTCCAAATGTGTGTTTTCCTTAAACAATCAGTCAAACTTGAAAATAAAGGTGAATCGAGAAAAGACCATGAGAATATGTGCCAAAATTAAAGATTATCATGGGTCCAAAATGTTGGACTTGATCTAAAACAGAACCATGAAAAACTTACCCAAAAACTATTTTCAGAAAAGTGAGACTTGATCCAAAGGGGACTCGAGACACAGCCAAACCCAATCCGAATAGACCAGATGATAATTTGAACAGACATTAATAGAGGCAGAACATCAACACTGGCAGCAGCTTGATGCTCTATCAATTAACGTATCAATAATAACAACAATGTCTTAAAAATGGATGTAAAGTCATGGAAATTACTCCCAAAAATATTTTTTTACATGCTTCAAATACTAATTTGTAGAAAAAATAGAAAGTATTTTAATCCACTGCACCAACAACACAGACAGAAGATAATCATTTTCTGCAATGACTAGGATTTACCACATGATCAGAGCTGTTATGTACTGTATGTGCTGATCAACTAGAATCCACTTGGATATTAGACATATCAACACAAAGACCTATGGCAGTAAAATGGGAACATACCCAGGTCTCAGTTCTTCAGGACTGAGTGGACTTGTGTAGATCTCCAGCCCAAATGTGAATGTGTTTACATGGAGACGTTATATTACTCAAATAGACACAATAATAGCCAGTTAAAACAGCTCATGTAAACACCTTGATTAGAATCAACTTGCCAATCTAGGGGAAAAAAAGAATCTAACCTGGCCGACAAAAAATTGCGGTTGAAATTACCTTTCCCAAATACTTTCTGTTTTTAGAAAATGTATACTCTGCAAATGCTCATCCAGTGGAGTCAAACATATTCCCCCTGGAAATACTCTCTATATTGTTTGTGATTGATGAGCGCTCTCCACCACTTTCTCATGTTATACGTCTTTCCCAGGGGAACCCTATTTGAATAAGTGACGTTTACTCGGGAGAGACCGACTCATAATGGCTAGTCAGCCTTCTGTTTAATAACAGCAAACTGTCTGTTCTGATAAAACTGCTGCTTTTGTACAATCGCACAACAATACACCAATCATACTGCAATTCCAAATGGGTACGTCCTCTTCAAAAGTTTGCCTGTTGTGAAGTGATAGATCTGGTATATTGCTCATGTCAAAACCCTTCCCTTTCTTTACAATACTGTCTCCCTTCTCCCCTCCTCCTCCTCATCATCATCATTCTCAGCAGCAGCTCTGGTAGTAACAGCACAGACAGCGCATGTTTTCCCTCTACACTTCACTACGCAGAATTTTCTTGTTTTCCTGCTGCGTCTGAATGCGTAATTAATTTAAACCATGTCTCTCCGGGCCAACATCCAACTCTGTGTGGTTGAACGCAACTGTAAGATCTCCCATCTCATTCACAGTTGAACCCATCCCTCTCTTCAAAGGCCACCCTAACCTGGCTATCATCCTTTTCTATCTCACTGTGACAGTATAGGAAATCCATTGCACTCTTAATAGGGGAACAGAGGATGTGTAGATCAGAGTCAAGCACATGTCTCCGTCTTGCCTCTCTCACCCTTATAATGAGGCTATTGGTAGGAAAACATAACAAGCAAGATAAGATTCATGCTGATCAGTGGGCAGATAAAGGCTCAGTTCACCTCCAAGCACCAGTTCATCCGCGTGCATGTGTGTGTGTGTGTGTGTGTGTGTGTGTGAGAGAGAGACAGAGAGAGAGAGAGAGAGATATGTATGTGCTTGAGGCTACCTTCCGCATGTATTCATTTGCAATTGCACATATTGTACAGCCAATTACTGTATACACCACCAAAGATGAATTCTCCTGTCGCTTCGTTGGCTGGTGGAAGATTAAATCAGAGTTATTTTTAGAAAATGTGACAACATAATGGCGTCACTGTCAGGGATGCAAAATGACCATGAACATGTGTCTTTGAAATTGCTCTGAATCTATGCAGTCACCATGTATTACAAACCGAAGATTGCACTAAAAAGAAAACATTTCAAACCAATGGTAATCTGGGGATTAGCCTGTAATATTTCTCTGGAGTAAAAGTAAGTAAGTAAAGTAAAAGGAGTGTAAAGGGATGGCGTGCCATTTGAAAAACATAGTCCACACTTGTATCACTTTCAGCTGTCATACAAGTTATGAGAGTTTCCTCACATCTTGTACTCAAATGTAATCATGCCGGGTTAGGCCAGCCTGAGCTTAGCTTTGAGACGAGATCTTCAGTGTCAACCCTGCAACTACGGGCCCTTCCTATAAGTTGCGGTTTTAAAAGGGAAGCAGCAAAGTAAGTCTGTCACACGAGCCGAATGATAAGAGCTGTTTTTAAAACTAGCACTTTCTGCTCACTGAGTCTTGCAGATATCCCCTGAGGCAAGAAGCATTTCCCAAGATCACTCTTAAATGAACAGTATCTGTCAACACATCACCACACATTAGAAAATCACACTGTGTCATGTTGATTTGGGGAATTTGGGAGTTTTTGGTGGCAGCAGCGATTAGTCTGATTTCCCTCATGAATGCCACCCTTGCCTGCGATCATTCTGCTCTCACCGCATAAGAAATGAATTACTTCCTGTCATAAAAAAAAGGAGTCAAGCGCATTTCTCTTCCACATCAGTTTGAGAAAATTTGAAAATTTCAATAGCCACAATAAATCCGATTTCCCTGACCTAATGCTTTTATGACATTTAAATTGTAAAACCTACTAAGCCAGCAAGAGAGGATGAGTAATAATACTGATTTGCCATTGCTTGGCCTTATATTTGAAGAGGGACTAGAGTGAAATATTTGAGGATAGAAACACTGTACGTAGCCAGATCCTTCCTTTCTTTGTCCTTGTAGTGCTGAAAATAGAACAGATGAGACTGCGTTTTGGCTATTTCTTAAAAGGCTGAACTGAAAATAACATTTAGTGTATTGTTCAATTTCAGTCAGCACTTCTCATCGGTAACACACAAAATATCCTCGCCTTAACTACATATAACATACACAAATACACAGGGAACTGTGCTTGTGCATAAATCAGGGCAGCATAATTTAAATGCCTGTTTCCCACATGTCTACTTAGCATCTCAGATAATGCAACTGTGTGAGCAGCAAGTCTCCTTTGGCTACAGGGAAGTGTTTAAGATATTGTTCTTTTATTATGGTACTTGCCTCCATTGTTTACTCCACTCCTTCTTTCTTTACATTTATCTGTCAAAATATGTACTTCTGTACCTTACCTCGCTTTTGCTCTCAGCTTCTGCTGCTCGCTTTTGCCAGCTGGAAGAAAGCACTGTATGAAGTATTTATGAAGGCCAGGTTTACCTCTGTCATAAAACCATGAGATGTCTGCCCTTGGCTCAGAAAGGATAGTGAGATCCCGGCCACTCTGGACAGAGATGGCTTGAACTTAAGCAGCTTACACACAGAGAATGGGCAGAGGTTTATATCTCTGCCCTTTAAATGGATGTGGCTGAATCAAGGGCAGCAATACTGGGCAAATGATATTGATGTCTTGAAGTGAAGCTGGTCACCAAATTGAAATTAGACTTGTTTGTTTTTATAAACGATGATAGGATCGGCTCCTGAAAAGCAACATTACACAGAAGTTCAGCTGTGGCAGTTTTTCCTCAGCAACAAAAGAAAGAGAGAAACTGCTGTGGCATGTTTGTAACTTGTCCAGGGCTTTGTACACACAAGAGGGTGCTAACATAGGAGACATTCTTTCTGGATGTTTTGTCACTACCTTGACAACGTCTGTCAAAACCTTTCACACCCCAGATGCTACTGGAGACAGTAAACCCCTCTTCTACCCCCCTCCCTCCCCCCAATGTCAAAAACAGGCCAAAACAGACTTCACTCTCCCCCGGGTAGCTCGTGGTGCTTACCACACTGTCCTCTCTCTCTGTCGCCACATGTCACGCATAAACAACACCTAATAGAACCTCGGAGAAGTAGGTGATATTTTGTTGATCTGACTACAGAGGTTGAGTTGGACGTCAAGTTTGTGATGACGGCACCAACAGCTGCCCAGTCTAATTATTGTATGTAAATGACAACAGCACTGCCATACTCAGCCTCTCTGGTGCAGGATAATTAATTTCCAGCCTGTCCTCACAAGAAAAACGACAGTATAGGTCTAAAGTTCAGGGTGGCAAAAATTACCTATAGTTAGGTTTACGTCATCTAGCAGCCAAAGTAATTATGACCTGAAGTGACGCGGTTCAAATGACGTCAGTATAAGGTGACTTGATGAGATGATTTTGCCTTATTAGAAGGAGGTGGATTGGGCAGATGGCTAGTTAGATTTACTGTTGCCATGACGATGAACGTTGCATAATTTTAAGGAAGTATAAATCACATTTCAAGTGACCATTTTAACCCAAACCATGATCTTTCCCTAATCCTAACCAAGTGGTTTTTGTACCTAAACCTAACTAGACCTTAATCACAGTGTTGTCACACCATAAAACATAGTTATTGTTTAAGATTTTGTAACTGGAGTGCATTGCTACAGCCGCTAGATGGCACAGACATAACTATAGGTCGTTTTTTGCCGGCTGAATTTTAGACCTATACTGTTGTTTAATTATGAGGATGTGTGTTGTTAATATCATATCTCCTGATCAAAGACTGTCAGACTGTCCCGAGGTGGTTGTACACCAGCGCTGAATACAAAGGTAGCTCCACCCTCTGCAGTGGTTGTATTCAATTTGCTCACAGCAGGAATCTTATCACTGTCAAAAAAAAGCAAATTTAGATTTGAAGCATGCACACACACACACACACACACACACACACACACACACCAAGAATTTATTTGAATTTTTCATGGGCAAATGCATATATCTTTAAATTTATGGAAGATGAATTGAGAGTATTTTTCACTTAGTGCAGCGTGACGGCAATGAAGGCACCGTATTTGTAAATGCGACCCCTTTCCAAACAAAGCTGCTCTAAATGCATTTTATTATATTTTTATTCCTTCAATGCAAAATATTCTGACTTGCAGAAGACTAACGTATGACAGTTGGCTTGCACAAACATGGGGGTCTGGCTGCTTGTGTTGTGTTTGTGTTATTAAGCCAGACTTCACTTTCTCCTCTGATTTCAAGAGGTTTAAAAGATAAATTATATACAGTGCTGTAACCCTTCCAGTGCTTTCTTGTTTAAAAAGACAGATGTATAGCTTTTTCACACCGGCGACACAGGAAAGCACAATTTAATTTCAATGCGAATACGGGAGGCTCATTTTTCATGCCAGGTGTAATAGTGTTATGAAATGTTGATAAATCACATTTGAGATGGGATGTGGATTTGGCATGCATGTTGATAGAAGGCTTAAAAAAAAAGGTCACATTGAAAGAGAAAGAAACTAAGACTGTGTGTATGACGTGTTACTGAGAAAAAAGGAAGGGAGGTTTTTGTGAAAATTGTCAAAGAGGGAGAAAGAGTCCCAGAGCGAGGGCAGGGAGTTGTGATGCACTTCTCTGATATGTTAGCTTCCGTTCCAGGAAGTTACTAACATTTCCTGTTCCATATTATCAGGTAGAATTGGTTCTTGTACAAAGAAATCTTCCCTGCCTGGAAATTAAAGTACATGCAGTTTTCCCTGTTGCATTTTGCTGATGCTCTAAACCAGTTTGCTGTTGTTGCTCAAGGATGCTCAAGGTTGAATTCACACCATCCGATGAGATGATCAAAACTCTTGACCTTGTACCGTCTCTCCAATCACTAGGCCACCCTGCTTCTCAACACTCTCTGAATTACTCACTCTGAGAAGCTTGTGTATCCAGCTATATAACCAACTGTGTAACCTTACATAGGCTAACTGTCAGGGTGAAACTGTTGCATCCTATGTAATCTTCTGTATCTCATTCATGATCTTCTGAGTTGAGGATGCATTTTGAACAGTAAGCCACTTGAGCTCATGCTTTACCATGTCAGGGTATCTAAGGTAGTGCTGTGCTGTGCAGTGTTGCCTGCTGTATGTGGTTTGAAGTGCACATTTTTAACACACCATTATAATGATAAAAAACAACAGTATGTGTTCATTTTTTTACTTTCAATTTTTAATAAAGTAACACTGATAATTAAATATTGCTCACAGTTGGCAGACGTATTCTGGTTTAACTCTGACCTACTGTACTCACCGTAGTTGTGCATGCACACAGTTTTTTCCTGTGCAATGACAGATTATTACTGACATCACTGGTGTGCTTTTTTTGGTTTTTGGCTTGTTTACAACCTGTCTCATCATCTGAGTGCTGTTTCTTGCTTTGTTGTTGCGACATCACTGTGTTCCCAGATCTCAAAAATCACTTTGGTGTTTTCATAATTGATAGAAACTTCAAAACTAAGACCCATGATGTACAAACATTTAAATTTATATTTACAGTGATATAATCCAAAAGTCTACATTCATCTGGTATGTCCGACTTGCTTAAAAGGTAACTCAGCTAATGAAAACGGTGGACTGCCTCTGTCCATTTTTTTAATCCTGTATTCCCTGCCATACATCATAGCTCTACAGCTCAGTTGAGCTCCAGTCCTGGTATAAAGGTCAGTAGCTCCAGGCTGTCCGTCTGTCTGCCTGCATCTCTCTCCTTTTCCCTGCTTCTTGAATGCCTAAATAAAAAAGGTTAGTAGACTGAGCTGCTCTTGCTTGAAAGGTCATGTCGGAGAGCAGACAGGAAGCATCCGTGATACTCTTATCGGTATTATTTGTCCGGTAGTTTGCTTTGGCAACAGGTACTGTGGGTTTGAATGTGTCCTGTGAATATCTCTACTGGGTGCTCAGGCATGTACTTTTGGAAGTGATAGTTGGTCTTTTGAGGAAAAAATTGGATGCAATGCGTGGTGGGAGGCACAAGTCCAAATGATTGTCGGGAAGCTCTGTGGCCAGCTTTGATTATTCGCCAGTGCATACGCCTACTTCTAGGTGGAGGGAGGGAATGGGGGGTATTGAGTGGGTCCCATTAAAACTTAAGATTCAGCTCATCTAGGGAGACAGCTGTGTGGAGGGTAAAGCATGGGAATGTGCTTTGGTTTAGTGTCTCTAGAGGAAATAATGTGTTGCTATTTGTTTTGAGACAGCTGCAATCATCCCAAAAGAATCAGGTCTTGCATTGCTCCATATGCCATTTATGGTTACATATATATTATCCAGTTCAAGCTAAATAAAGCAAAACTAATTTCATTATGTCTCTATTTTGTAATGTCATGTAGATGAGGAAGTTGTTGACCTGGTTTAGTCTAGGCATGTCAGTCAAAGTGGAGGGCAATTAAACTGACCCCACTCTCCATGAGAGTCAGAACACAATTGAGCACGAGAATGGAGGTTAGATCAAGATAAACTTGAAAGTCTAGGGAGCACTGGGAGACACAGAGTATATGAAAATGAGAGACAAAGAAAAGACAAAGAAAGGAAATGCCACCCTTCAGGGATCAACTAGTGGAGGAGACGCGACACAGAGAGAGAGGGATATAGAGAAAGAAGGGGACTGAGTGGAATTGATGTGAACTGGAAAAGATAGAGCAAGAAACTGAAAGTAGGAAAAAGCGTGGAGTTGAAGTGAGGGAAGGACCTAAATTTAGACATGGAAATCAGGGGAGAGCAGCTGCCTCCTTCCCTCAGGAGATACATTTAAATCAGGTCTGGGTGGCCAGAGGGGAGAATGGAGGAACCTACTCCACTGGCCAATTAGGCGCACAGAGCACTGCACTGTGCTAATATAACCATCATTGTGGCCCCTTTGGCCCTTTCAGTCCCACTGGACGTGTAGCACGAGACACTGACGCAGGGCTTACTGTAGGAGGAGGGATCCCCGGACTATTGTAACTTTATGTAGACACTAGTACCAAGAGAGAGGAGGAGAGGAGAGGAGAGCAACAACAAGAAAGGCACAGATGAACATATCTACAATATAGTATGTCCTATATGTCTTTACACATATTTATATCTTGTAGCTTAGTTACAATGGTGCTGTGTTGTATTCCTGTTTCATAGTCTTCAGTTTTGGAAGCACCCCTTTTTCCCGAGATGGATGCGCAGCTCTTTGTCACAACCATTAAATCACTCAAACATCATGTTTTCTTCTTTGTCAAAATCAGATCATTTAGAGAACAAACTAGCAGACTATATTTTCAGGGATAAGTACAGACTTGACAATACAGTTTCAAGCGGGCATATTCCCTGAGTGTCTCCATCTTCAATGACATTTTGCAGTAATGAACTAAAATTATACACTATGTCATATTGTGCAGAACCTTGCTCTAAAATCACCAATGTTACCATTCACTTTGCTGGTTAACTATTGACTTCCCTTTGTGGCCAGCACAGAGGAAATAAAATGTATCACACTGAGCTGTATGTCACCCAACTGCGTTAGTAATAAAAATGAGAAAAAGTAAGTGATTTAAAGAGAGAAAGTAATAAAGAGAGCAAGGGCAGGCGCAGGAGAACGGTAAATCGTTGGCAGATCATGCCTCATGCAAAACTTTCATGAATAAAACATATTTCTAGCCTCCCATAGCTCAGATCCATTTTTCCTCCGTTTCCCTCCTCTCCCCTCTCTATCTCTGGCACGCATGATTAACCTCGGGAGGCCTTAATCAACACTGGAAATGACCCGTGCTCCTTGACTTACCTCTCTCTACCTCCCCTTCCTTCCTTCACCTCATTCTCTCTCCTCTCAGCACATCGTTCACCACAGGTCTGTCAGTGATGGGGTTTGCTTCACCTGCTAACCCTGTAGACAAGCGCTATTTGAGGGTTGTTTATCTTACCTGTGCAAATCATTAACTGATGTAAGGAAAACACAAAACTGCCTGCTGATATTTACACAGGGAATGTGATCTAATACAGTATCAGCGTTTTGGATGGAAGGGTATCAAACAGAATCACACAGAAATTGAAGTTGCAGCATTTAAAAACTTCTAAATATTTCTGATTTCTTTTCTTTCCTTATATATGTTTTTTTCAATTTTTTATTATCCTTTCCTGGGGGTATGGTGGTTTAAGACGGGAAAGTTAGCTGGGGATGAATAATCTTTTTTACCTAAGCCTTTATTCACACAGTCTTTAAACCTGTCCTCTGGGGATGGGGACAGGGATAGATTTATGGTTATTATTATTTACTTGCTTACTTGCTCCCTCAGCCTCCCTAACACA